>NW_026048230.1:0-63488 GCF_023864345.2 Schistocerca serialis cubense | reverse complement strand
CGTGATGCGGCGGTGGTGGTGAGAGCGGGAAAAACAAAACAAAAGAAAAAAAACAACAAAAAAAAAGAAGGAAAAACAACAAGAAACAAAAAAGAAAACAAAAAGTCTATCAATATTAAAATGTAAATGGAAATGGACCCAGGTATAACCTCCCTGCACAAATAGCAGAGAGTCCGATGATAATAAAAATGTGCCAGAATGTTAACGTCCCTACAAAACAAACCCAACGATAATATTAATGAAAGAGTGAACCGTATGTAACATTGCAACAGACATAATGAAACCTGATAAATTGTATAAGGGCAGCAGCCGTTGACCTTTGGCCCTGTATTCAGAATAAAAAGAGCCAAAGATCGTTACCCCAATGAAAAAGACACTGAAACACGTATGTAACATAGTAGCGATGGCGAGACATTGTAGCATCTGTGACCAGAGAGTTTGCGCTGGACTGCGCGAGTGTTGCGAGCGGTTCTCAGTCAGTCAGTCAGTCTGTGTAGTTGAGGGCTGTACTCTGTCAGTAGTCGTCGCGTGCAGTACGCTAATAGTCGTCATGCAGAGCGGTCGGTCAGTAGTAGCAGCCGAGTGCGGTTGTGTGATGTAGGCGGTCGGCAACACTGGTCAAGATGGTGAATAAGGTATACTGTTAATTGATATAATCGTTAGATAATGAGAAATTGTATTTATTGTAATTATTCTCCAACAAGTTCCCCAATAATAATTTTTATTTCAAAAGCATTTTTCAAACATTTAATCTTTTATTGAACTAAAGAGTTCGTTCCACTTCTTTGAAGAAAAATGTCACTAAAATCACAAAGAAAGAGAATATTATTATTTGCAATGCAGTTCCTCCAAGCGCTGCGCAACAACCAGAGCAGAAATGTGACATCCATTTATTCGGAGGTAAGACTTTAATTCTGATTGTTTTGCACAGGGCCAAAGACCGATATTTCGGTTTAATTGAAGTTTCTTGTCACTGAACGGACTTTTGTAAATGTTGTGTGAAGACTTTATATTTGAGTCAGATTGCGAATTGCACATTTTTGTTGCCATTTTCAATACCTCTCATTGTGGGCGAGGTTACAATTAGCGCAATGTCCATTAGCATCCGTAAATAACATTGTCCATTATTTTAAATATTGCTGGGAGGTTACAACACACACACACACACACACACACACACACACAAAACAAAAAACAAAAAAAAACAAAAAATTGCATTTATATCCGCTCCTCAATTGTAGATACCCCTTACACAGCTGTGTGCAATGAATGAGTGCTGGCTGGTAATTAATTGCACTCCTTGGAGGGAAATGCCATAGGAAGTAGTCTTTAAAAAGTGAATGTTTTTCGTTAAGAGACAAAAGTTACTTTAGAAAAAAAGTAATAGTGGGGCTTTTGTTGTTGAACAAAATAAGTACAATGAACATACGTTATCAGATTTGCGCAATGCAGCGTCACACCACCTTTTGATTATAACACAATATACTATACATCGTCCCGAACCGTGACCAGAGTCGCGAGACGAGCAGAGCACGCCGCCGACGCCCGCTCAGTACAACCGTCCACCCGCTACTACTGTCGACCGACTACTACCTCTCCCGACTCGCGCTACAATATATATAACAACTGTTCCTGGCGACCCGGTGCGTGCAACTACTGTCGTCTGGCGCGGTCCAAGCGCCGACTAGCAGCGATAAAGAACTCTCTGGTCAGACAGAGATGCTGTCATGCCTCGCCATCGCTCTGGTAATGAATACATACGTGGTGCAGCGTGCGTACCACCGGAACACGCAGTGGCGGAGCCAAAGACTGTGTTGTCGAGGTCGAGTGCGAGTGGGAAGAGAGGCAGCGTCGGCACGGAGATGCAAGCGAGCGCGAGACGCACGGGGGCTGCGGCGTGGCGCGTTTGCGGTCGGCGCCTTTGGTGGCAACGGCCGGGACAAGCAGCGGTGTATGGTGTGGTGCGGGGCGGACAGGGGCGGAGGCGGCGCGACGACGGCATGGGGGCGAAAACGGGACGGGGGACGGCGGATGTTGAGAGGCGTCACGCGCGGACAGGACACAGACACAGAGACACACAGATTGGAAAGGGAGGGTGCGCGGTAGTAGTTGGGAATGTGCGTACCGTGCGGGATGGGAGTGGGCGAGGAACACGGTCGTGGCCCCTGTTTTGGGTGCGTGTGATGACGTCGGTGTGTTGTGGGAAGGGAAGGTGCTGTGGCGGCGGCGCGTAATGGGCGTAGGCCGAAAAGAGAAAGGAACGTGGGCAGTGTGTTGGCAAGCGTCGGTTCGACTGCGACGTTGATGGGCAGGGCAGGGCAAGGTTAATGGTGGTAGGAGTAGGCGTGTGGGCGCAAAAAATCTGCCGCTGCAGGCGGTGCCGTAACCGCCATGGCGGGAAGGAGAGAGGGCCAAAGAAAGAAAGAAAGAAAGAAGAAAACAAAAAAAAAAAAGGAGGGGGGGGGGGGGGGGGGGGGCGAAAGTGGAGAGGCGGTGGTGTGAGAAGGGCGGGGGCGGAAGGAAGGCAGGAAGGACAAGAGGCGAGGCGACGGCTTGCTTTGTGTATCGGTCGGTCTCTGGCTATGCTTCGTTTTCTGCAGCAGGGTCGGTGCGCGGCGTGGCTCGCGGCAGTGGGAACGCCTGGTGGCTGGACGGCCAGCAATGCGGTTGGATGGGCGGCCACAGCACCGCACCTGTGCCCGAGGAGGAGACGCTGGCGGCGGGCCCTGAGGTGAGGCCGGCTCGGCTGGGGCTGTGGATGTGTAGGTGTGCGCCGCTGCTGCAACAACGAGTAAAACGCGAGAAGAAGGGATGGCGGTAGAGAGGAAAAAAAGAAAAAGGTCGTGTTGTGTTGATGCGCAGGCAGACGCGTACAGAGGGACGAGCCCGGTCTGCAGCAGGGTGTGGCCGTGCCGAGTGCAGAGCAGCGGCGGCTCGGTTCGGTTCGGCCCGGCCCGGCGGGCCGCGCTGTTGTCGCGGACGTGAGCGCCCCCTGGCGGGTGGCCGGAGGCGGCGCGGCGTGTTGGACGTGTGGCTGGTGGCAGTGCACAATTTGCGAGTGGCTGGCGGTGTGGTGTGGCGGTTGGCGCGTCGGGCGGCGGAGAGGTATGTGTTGCGGGCGCCCTTTGCTGCGCTGCGTCGTTGCGTGTGCCGTACAGGGCGGGCGCTTGTCGACTGTGTGGGCGGTGTGGCGAATTGGCGTGAAACGGCTGCCGAGAGGTGTGTGGTAGCGAGCCGGTCGGTGGTGTCAGTGCGAAGGGGAATGTGCGTGCGTTTGGCGGTTTCGGTGTGCTTTTTGCGGCGTGAGAGTGGGAATTAGTGGGGCCGGCTGTTGTGTTGGTTCCTTGTGTCTTGTGTCGCGTAGCTTGATGGCAACGTGGAAGGACGCCGGTTTCGTTTCGAGCCTTGCGTGTGGTTGTCGACGTTGACTGGTTGGCGTGTGCCGATGCACGTGCATGTGTGGGTCGCGAGTGCGTTTTTGGCTGGCTGTGTGTGTGTGTGTGTGTGTTTTGGGGGGGAAGGGGAGGCGGTGGTGAAAGTGCAGTCGTTGCCACGGGCGTCGTCGGGTGGGGCTGGGGCTGTGCGTCGTGGCGGAAAGGTGGTAGGTTGCGGGAAGCGAGCCCGTCGTTGACGGTGTCGCGTGAGTTGTGAATCGAGTGGGGCGCGGGGCGCGGGACAGGAGCAGCGTGCCGCTGCGTCGTGGTCGTCAGCAGAGGCTGTGCGTGTGCTTGTCCTTTTTGTGGGCGGTTCGTGCGAGGCGTTTTTGTTTTGTGTTGCCCTAGTTGTTAGTTTATTTTGTTTGTGTTTGTTATTTTGAGACGACGACTGGTTGGTGGCGTGCGCGCGAAGTGGCGGTGTGCGCTTCCCGTGTCGTTTGTGTTGTTTGGTTTTTTTGTTTTTGTGTGTTTTTTTTTTTTTGTTTTTTTTTTTTTTTTTTTTTTTTGCACTGGGCCCCGGTGGGTGGGTGCGTGTGTGTCGATTGCCGGCTGGCGAAAGGTGCGCCATCGGCGGGGTGGGTCGCCGGCACAAGTAGAGGCGGCGGCGTTGTTGCTGTTGTTGTGTGGTGTTTGTTTTGTTCGGCTGTGTCGGCGAGCTGTGTTGCGGTGCGTGTGAATGGTGGTGCAAAAGTGCTGGCGTTGGGGCTGCGACTGCGACGGCGACGGCGGCGAGCCGCGGGCGCGCCATTGATAGTGATGTTGTGAACAGCGGCTGTGTACGGTAGTGGTGTTGTTGTAGCACGACGTGCATCCGGGCCGGCGCGGAAAGCGCAGTTGCGGGCGGTTGCCCTTCGGTGCCAGCCATGTCGCGTGAGCGGCGGGTTGCTCTGGTGTCGACACGTGGTGCTCTGGGTTGTTGTGTGGTGCCCTTTGGCCGGTGGGGGTGGTTCGCGTGTGTCTCGTTCGCGCTCGGTGTCTGGTCGTGGTCGTGCTGCTCCCCCGTCTGTCGGCGGTTTCCGACGTCGTCTGTACGTTTTTGTTCGTTTGCGGCGTGCCTGCCGACGTCGTCCCGTCGCGACCTTTCAACCGAAAGTGTGGCGCCCGAAGGTGAACGAACGTAACCCTGACCTCGGCGCTTTACGCTGAGCCGAGCGAACCGAACCGAACCTAACCTGTGGTGTGGCGAGGTGAGCTCAGCCTGTGAGCCCCTAACGTCTACGTAAGGTAAGCTGTCCGGCTCACGCCTCACGTTTTTGAACGCTTTTTTAACCTACGTTTGACGCTTCTTAACCTAGCACTGACCCCTTAACCTAACGTGTAACCTAACCTAACCTAACCTAACCTAACCTAACCTAACCTAACCTAACCTAACCTCTGACGCCTGACGTGTTTGAATGCTTAACCTAAGTTTGACGCTTAACCTAACCCAAGTCCCCTTAACCTAACCCACGTCCACCTAACCTAACCTAACCTAACGTAGACGTGTAAACGTAATGTGTAACGCGTAACGTGTAAGGTCGGCTGTCGTGTGTGCTTGACGGCAGATTGGGTTGGTCTGTAGATTCGGATTGCGGTTTGCCTCGGTCGAGGGGTTGGGTCGGAAGCGGCGAGGGGCGGCGGCGCCTGTTGCGCAGGCGGCGTCCGTTTGCGGCGGGCAATTGTTGAGAAACGGCTGTGAATGTTGGCGGGCGAGAGGAGGAGGACGGCGCGCGATGTGGCCCGACGGCTGCGGGCCGATCGGGAAACGGCGGGAGGGCGACGGAAGGCGATGGGGCGGCGGAGGCGCGTTTGCACGGCCGTCATCGCCGCACGCCTCGGCTTGTGTGGCTGTGGCGCCGGCCGCGCTGGCCGGGCTGCCGCGGCGACGGTGTGGGAGTTTTGCCGAAGGTTTGGCCATTGTGGCGGGTCGTCGGCTGGGGCTGTGGGGGCGGCATTTGGGCGGGGGCGGCGATTCTCGGCGGGCCGACCCAGGCTGTAGCGCGCGGTAGCTGCAGTTTGGCCGTGGTTTGCGGCGCTGCCGTGGCGACTGGTTGGCGACTGTGGTGTGGCTGTGTGTAGCCCCATCCTCGGTGGTTTGAAAGGCGCGGGCGGTTGTGGCGCAGGTTTGGGGCTGCTCCGCACAGGCTGTCGGACGTTGGGCGGTAGCAAGCGCGGGAGGCGCGGCGCGGCGGCGCGCAGAGTGGCGGCCGCTCTCTCGGCCGTCCGCGCCCGCCCGCGACACTGGCTGGGCCTTGTGATTCTCTGCTCTGCTGCTGTGCTGTGCTTGCGTGCCTGCCTGCCGTCCCGCTCGCTCTCGCTGTGTGTTACGCGCGTCGTCGAAATGGCAGATCAGGCGGCTACGAACGAGACTGCTGCGGCACCCGCCGCCACCGGCACTACGAAGAAGGCCAAGTCTGCGTCGTCTGCGAAGAAGCCGCGCGCCAAGCCTGCGCACCCGCGCACCTCTGAGATGGTGACGGCCGCCATCAAGAGTCTGAAGGAGCGCGGCGGGTCGTCGCTGCAGGCGATCAAGAAGTACATAGCCGCGCACTACAAGCTGGACGCGGAGAAGCTGGCGCCGTTTATCAAGAAGTACCTCAAGTCGGCCGTCGTGGCGGGCGAGCTGGTGCAGACGAAGGGGAAGGGCGCGTCCGGCTCGTTCAAGCTTGCCGGCGCCGGCGGCGGGGGGGCGGCCGAGGGCGGCAAGGCTCGTGCTGGCGGTGCCAAGAAGAAGCGCGCCGCTCCGGCCAGCAAGGAGAAGAAGGGCGCCCGTGCGGCCGGCGCAAAGAAGGCTGGTGGCGTGAAGGCGGCGACCGGTCGGAAGGCGGGCGCCGCCAAGAAGGCGTCTGCGGCGTCGGCCGCGCCCGCGGGTGCGAAGAAGGCGGCTGCGGCCAAGCCGGCCAAGGCCAAGTCGCCGTCGAAGGCGAAGAAGGCCGCCAAGGTTCCGACGAAGAAGCCGAAGGCGCCGCGCCCGAAGAAGGCGACGACGCCGTCTAAGGCGAAGGCTTCGCCCAAGAAGAAGAAGTAGAGTAGAGGAGAAAGAGATGGGAGAAAGGAAGGGTTTGGCGCTTGACTCCGTCGTCCCCACCCCCCGTCGTCGTCTAGTGGCGCGCAAGAGACGCGCGGCCCAAAACGGCCCTTCTCAGGGCCATCAAAGCACGTCGGGGAAGGTTTTGATTGTCGTGTTGCGTTTGGTGTGGGTGTCTGTCTGGCGTTTCTGTATGCCCGTGGGGATGCTGTTTGCGTGCCGTGGTGGTTGGATTGCGGGGGTCGGTGGCGGGTGTGGGCGGCGGTAGCGGTAAGCGGTGTTGTTGTTGTTGTCGTGGTTGATTGTCGCCGTGTTTGTGGCGGCGGCCGACGGTTGGTTTTTCTGTCACGTTGTTTTGTTTGAATACGTTGGTTGGCTTGCCTGCGTTCGTTCGTCTCGGATGTCTGTCTTGTCGAGTCGTGTCTGGTCTTTGTTTTGTTTTGTTCCTTTGTGTGTGTGTGTGTGTGTGTGTTATGTTTTGCAACGGGGGGCACGTTGAGATGTGGAAGGAGTCGGCGGGGATTTCGGTGGCGCGTAGAGCGAGCGAGCGCGCGCGCCTGCCTGGCCGTTGGCCGTCGGAGTGGAGTGCGGGTTTTTTTTGTTTTCGAAACGAAAGCGGCGGCCGGCCAGCCACCCGTGCGGTGTGACGTCGGCCGTTGGGTATTGTGCGCTTTGAGCGCCGGGGAGGGATGATGTGTGATTGTTGCGCGCTGCTAGCAGGCAGGCAGAGTGAGCGGGTGTGGCGGACGGACGGGAAGTGGTGGTTTTTTTTTGTTTTTGGGTTGCGGGGCGAGAGGCAGGCGACCGACAAAGTTTGCTCGCGACGGAGAGATGTTAGTGGCCCTGAAAAGGGCCGTTTTTGTTTGTGCGGTGCGGTGCGGTGCGGTGCCGCGGCGCGGTTTAGGCGCGCTCGCCGCGGATGCGGCGCGCGAGCTGGATGTCCTTGGGCATGATGGTGACGCGCTTGGCGTGGATTG
The DNA here is from genome assembly GCF_023864345.2 of Schistocerca serialis cubense. Taxonomy (NCBI): domain Eukaryota; kingdom Metazoa; phylum Arthropoda; class Insecta; order Orthoptera; family Acrididae; genus Schistocerca; species Schistocerca serialis. Next base: position 56,067 of record NW_026048230.1, on the reverse strand, counting down.
CGCACAGGTTGGTGTCTTCGAAGAGGCCGACGAGGTAGGCCTCGCTGGCCTCCTGCAGGGCCATGACTGCGGAGCTCTGGAAGCGCAGGTCGGTCTTGAAGTCCTGGGCGATCTCGCGCACTAGGCGCTGGAATGGCAGCTTGCGGATGAGCAGCTCTGTGCTCTTCTGGTAGCGCCTGATTTCTCGCAGGGCGACGGTGCCCGGCCTGTAGCGGTGGGGCTTCTTGACGCCTCCGGTGGCGGGCGCGCTCTTCCTCGCCGCCTTGGTGGCGAGCTGTTTGCGCGGCGCCTTTCCGCCGGTGGACTTGCGGGCCGTTTGCTTTGTGCGGGCCATGGCGGTAGCGGTAGCGGTAGCGGAGCGGCGTGCGTGGAGGTTAGGTGCGGCGCGGCGTCCGGTGCTGCCTTGACAACGGGCCCGCGCGCCTCCGTGCTGCGCTTATATGCCCTCGGTTGCGCGTGGTGGGGGGAGGGCGGGCCAGAGTCTATATAGGGGGGCGGCGGGCGCGCTGGGCGCAGAGTCGAGCAGCCGACCCGAGCGGAACGCTGCTCTCTGCACCTGGCGTAGCTGCCCGCGGATAGCTCCTTGGAGTGGTCCCCAATAAGCTACAACTGGCGTAGCTGCCAGTGACGCTCTTCTGAGCGGCACGAACTCGCGCAAGCTGCTTAACGCTTTCGGGCGCTAAGTGGCAAGAGCTTCGGCTCCACTTCCTGCAACTTCGGTTGCAAACCTCCCCAGCGGGACTCTCCCGTTCTTTGGTAGGGTAATCTCAGTGTCAGGGGCCCGTTCACGTCGGATAACCCCGCGCACTGTAGGCCGCTCTCTTCAACCCGCGCTCTCTTGCGCCGCGCATTGCACTCCGCGCAGATAGGTCGTAGGGACCCCCCTCTTCTGTAGGAACAGGATACACAGCGCTATCGCTAAAAAGCATTATTGTCGCTCCTTAAAAAGAGCAAAATTGTCGTGTTCCATCCTTCCCTATCCAAATAAATAATTACTCCTGAAACAGCGAAGATGTCCGATCTTTCCTGTGCTTCCCCACCACTCACCCGCAGCAAAGCTGCAGCACAAGAGGCGGTAATGCCGGCTACTCCCGCCATCATTTCCGTCCCGCTGTCCACCTTCCAGGAGCAGGTTGCCCTGAAGGACCAGCAGATCGCGGAACAGCTGGAGCTGATCGCAGAGCTGATGGGCAGCGAAAACACACGAACAGAAACACCCACACCACACACACAGGCACCTGCTGAACAACAGAAGGACATGCCCCCTATAGCACCTCTGGCGGCCCAGGCACCGACGGAACCGGTTCCAGAGCCGACAGAGGACACAACAAACACTGATGAAGACGGGCCATGGCAGCAGGTCGGCCCAAGGCGCAAACAGCAGCCAACTACACAAACATGTGAGCCCACAAACTCACGAGGCAACGGCCAAGCGCTGCTGCCAACACCATCCACGCCGCGAACAAACAATAACAACACAGGGACCAACACAAACAACCCTGCGACTGCAGCAACCACAAACATACACGCAGCTACGCAGAACACTAACAACACCGCGACCGGCTTCCCACCGGTCATCATTCACAACTATGGAGACCTAAGTCTCCTAAACAGAGAATTTAACAATAAGCACAGCCCCACAACATACTACTCCAAGCTCACCGGGGAACACGCCGCACTGTACGTGGCGAACAAGACAGACTACACGAATCTACTGGACTTTCTCAAAGAAAGGAAGGTAGAACACTTCACGTACAGGACAGTCTTGGAAAAAACACAACAGTACGTGATTAAGGGGATAGACTCACGAACCCCGACCGACACGGTACACAACGAACTCTCTGCTCTTGGGTGGGAGTGCATTCGGGTAAACCGGATGTCAGAGTTCGGCACAGCGAGACCGTCACATAACTACATGGCGGAGCTGGCCGACACGGCCAAATCCCGCGACCTGCTGAAGTTAAAATTATTTCTTCACATGGTCGTTAATGTAGAGGTGTACAACACGCCGCGCACCCCCCAACAATGCCACAACTGCCAGCGCTATGCGCACGCGGGTATCAGATGCGGTCTCGCACCCCGCTGCCGCATTTGCGCCGGCGGTCACACAACCCAACGCTGCAAACTCCCCAATACAGCACCTCGCAAGTGCGCCAACTGTGGTGCTGCCCATCCGGCAAACTACAGAGGGTGCATTGCATACAAAGCAGCTCTGAGGCGCAAAATCGCCAAACATGCGAAACCAACCGCCATCACAGTTCCAAAACCGCCCCCGCGCCCAGTAAGAAGTGGTTTATCCTTCGCTGGAGCGGTCGCTGGCAGCCCCAGCAGCGCGGGACGGTCAGAGGAGCCCCAGAGCTCAGAACACGCTCAGCAAACACCCCCAGCAACAGGCACACAACAGACATGCACAACAAATGACACCACACCCGCACCGGGCACACCGCACGAGACAAGCAACAACACCACCCTACCCCCTGAGATCGCGAACTGCAGCCCACCACAGGCTACAGAAAACGCACACACACAGGGACAACCACAGCGCCAGAGGAGGAGGAGAAGGAGAAACAGCCGCAGCACGAGGAACACGACCGCACCACAACAATTACACAGGCAACAGAACACCAACACCCACGAACACATCCCGGACACCAACTCAACAACCCACATAACACACCCACTCACCTCAGAAAATACACAGCCGCCCACAACTGCCACACGAACAACCGACTCGCAGGCCAGCCCTCACCAAACGCCAACACTGGAACAAGCGGCCGCTAACACGACCAACAACTCCCAGGCCGACATGACCAACATCACAACAACATTCCAGAGAGTAATGGAAACATTATTCCCCGGACGCACGACCACCGAAATAGTCACGAAGATTATGGGGTGTGTCTCACAACTCTTTATGCAGTTCATGTCGGGTACGCTCAACTGGACTAGCTTCCAAGCCACTATCACACCGCTCTTTACACTACTACATGGATAATACACCACACCAGCCCCGAAACGCAGACTTAAACACAGTCACACAGATCCTGTTTTGGAATGCCAACGGGATCGCAAACAAAAAAGCCGAGATGGCCGCGTTCATGGAGCGAAAGGGTATCCGAATCGCTCTTGTGAACGAAACACTGCTTACGCCTCGCAAACAACTAAACCTCCCAGGTTATTGCGTCTATCGTACCGACCGAGCGGATGGCAGGAGGGGAGGCGGCACGGCAATCATTATACACAGAGACATAGACCACACGAACATCGAGCTCCCAGCACTTGAAAGACTGGAGGCTACGGCCGTTAGGGTCAAGTTCAACGGAGCCAACACCACACTGGTATCGCTATACAATCCTCCTAAAAACATAGTAACACGCGATATCAGCACAGTACTCAACATGGCACCGCGGGTAATAGCCGCTGGAGACCTCAACGCAAAACACCCCGATTGGAACTCACGAATACGAACCTCCAACGGCAAGAAACTGTACGAACACGCACTAGGCCGAAACTACATTATACTTGGGCCGGACGTTCCGACGTTCGTGCCTACACAGGCCCGACATAGGCCAGACGTGTTAGACATAGCCCTCATAAAGGGCATCACATGCACTCTCAACCTAACGGTTGAAAACGATCTGGACTCAGACCACATGCCTGTAATACTGCACATGGAAGAGACACTGCAGGACATTGAACCACGCAGGATGCTTAACTACAAACGTGCGAACTGGACACTGTTCAAGGAAACGCTTGATAGTCGCATTCCTGACACTCACGAAATTAACAACACACAGCAAATCGATGAGGCTGTGGAGGCTCTCACAACTGCCATCCAAGACGCAATGACTGACGCCATTCCATTTACAACACCAAGACAACACTCGACGGCCCTGCCCCAGGAAATCCTGGGCCTTATCTCAATGAGGAACCGCCTCAGGAGATACTGGCAGCGTACCAGGCGTCCGTTCTATAAACTGCACGTCAACAGACTCCAGGGCATAATACGGAATAAAATCCAAACATTCAGAAACGAACAATGGGGACAGAGACTCGCTCGGCTGGATACCACACGTCCTGGCGTGTGGCAGCTGGCCAGACACTTCACCAGGGAGAAACATTACATTCCCACGTTACAAGGACCAGACGGCCCAGCCTACTCCGCGACGGAGAAGGCAGAGCTTATGGCCACAACACTTGCAGCGTCCTTCATGCCGAATCTGGTTCCTTCAGACCCAGCATTCACACTTGAAACGGACCAGGAGGTTACACGACTTGTAGCCCAGCCCTCGCGCGACGTAATCAGACGTGCTAGCACAAATGAAGTCACATGGGCTATCAAGCACACCAACGCTAGAAAAGCCCCTGGGCCTGATGGCATTCAAAACCGTGTCCTCCAGGAGTTCACGGATAAAGCCGTAGAATACCTCACACACCTAACGAATGCCATCCTGACACACCAACACTTCCCTGACTTTTGGAAGGCGGCCAAGGTCCTGATGTTCAGGAAGCCAGGGAAAGACCACTCCCTCCCACAAAATTACCGTCCCATCAGTCTGCTGTGCTCGCTCAGCAAGATTGTTGAGAAGGTAATACTTAAACGTATCACTAGGCATTGCATCGCCAACGACACCCTAAGACCGGAGCAATTCGGCTTTAGGAATCACCACTCGACAACACAACAACTCCTCCGCGTAGTCGAACATATAACACACGGCTACAACATGAACAAAGCCACAGGGGCCGTGTTCCTAGACATCGAAAAGGCTTTCGATCGTCTCTGGCACAACGGACTCATACGCAAACTAAGCGAAGCTGGTTTCCCAGACGGACTCGTACGTCTCATACACTCATATCTCACGAACAGATGTTTCAACACTAACGTGCAGGATAAACAATCAACACAACACGGTATCCAAGCTGGAGTACCCCAAGGAAGCATTCTGGGGCCCATCTTGTTTAACCTGTACATTAATGACTACCCAGCGACACGAAACACGACGTTAGCCGTCTACGCGGATGACACAGCCATCCTCGCGCAAGACTGGAAACCGTCGAACATCAACTCACGAATACAGACAGCACTCAGAACAGCTGAGCCTTGGCTGGAGCGATGGCGTATTAAAGTAAACGTCGACAAGTGCGAAGCAGTTCTGTTCACACGCAGACCGAAACTACTGCGCAAACACCAACACTGTAGACCGATAACACTACATACACGCCCAATACGTTTCCGAGAGAAAGTCAGATACCTTGGTGTCTGGCTGGACCGGAAACTTACATGGGGGGACCACATCGAATACGTTGCCAACCGAGCGCACGCGAGGCTCAAACAGCTCTACCCAATGCTCAACAGGGAAAGCACACTGAATAGGAGGGTGTCGAGGTCCTTATACACTACACTGATTAGACCTCTGATGACGTACGCAGCTCCCGTCTGGGGATATGCAGCTCCCACACGACTGCGCCGCCTGCAGATCATACAGAACAAAGTGCTACGAATCATTAGCAATGCTCCACGCTACACACGCACCGTGGATCTTCACCATGAATACCGCCTTGATACCCTCAAGGAAGTATTCAAGAAACACGCTACACGACTATACAGGAACTCGAGACACTCGAACAATCCTTTCATCCTCACTCTGGGAAACTACGATCACAACCACAGGTGGAAACACAAGCGACCAAAGACACTGCTAGCTAGGGCATAACCACCTATGGTAAACTAACATACGCAAACAGCGACAAACGTCGGTAAGCCCCTGCATAACAGCAATACTGACTGGCAACTACCAGCTGCTATTAGAGCCGACCAACAGGCCACAGCAGGGACACCGACGAGCTCGCCCACAGACGCACGAACAATCTCCCAACACTCCCCCACACTGTGCCTCCGGTATATGACCTATCGGACACAAGACCGATAACAAACATAACTGTTGCAGGTCGCAGGACGCTGAACGAGGACTCTGTACCAGCACCCAGCGCCAGCCGCCGAGCAGCACAAACGCACAACGTCAAGGTATCGACATGCATGATACCCACTACTAACAAAGCCTATCCTTGCACAACCTATCGCAGGCAGCAAGACAACCGCTACTGCTCTTGCCGCCCGACCTAACTTTCGCAGAGGTTTTTTTCCCTTGGCGCTGGCCTTGGCACTTTTTTTCCTCTGCTCTTACAACCGCTACCCTTCGATCGCTTTCGACCACTACTATCTCCTGATGGACCATGTTAATGAGTAGCCTTACCCAGACGCATGGATAACATCACAGCCTGCATCCTGTGACGCCTTGATTCAAAACTAACATGCATACGGAGGTGACAGTAGAACTTTTGTGTTGGTCACCACGTTGGTGCGGGCGTGGAGGGGCCCCATCCTTAGGAAAAAAAGCGCTGGGCGCAGACCGTAGCCGACTCGCCAGCCGCTGCAGCTGCTGTTTGTGCACGTTTTGCTTTGCCCGAGGAAGGAAGGATGACAGGCCGCGGCAAGGGAGGAAAGGGGCTCGGCAAGGGTGGCGCCAAGCGGCACCGCAAGGTGTTGCGCGACAACATCCAGGGCATCACGAAGCCCGCCATCCGCCGCCTGGCTCGCAGGGGCGGCGTGAAGCGCATCTCTGGTCTGATCTACGAGGAGACCCGCGGGGTGCTGAAGGTGTTCCTGGAGAACGTGATCCGCGACGCGGTGACGTACACTGAGCACGCCAAGCGCAAGACTGTGACGGCCATGGACGTGGTGTACGCCCTGAAGAGGCAGGGGCGCACCCTGTACGGTTTCGGCGGTTAGGCTGCGTCGCAGCGGGCGCTGGCCTTCCCGCGGCCGTGCTTGTGGGTGGGAGAGACTAGAAAACGGCCCTTTTCAGGGCCACCACACTGTTCGGAAGTTGAAAAGTGCGAAAGAGTCTGTGTTGTTGTTGCTGCGTGTGTGCGCTGTGTTGTTTGTTTGTTTCTTTCTTTCTTTCCGTTTGAGCGACGTGATGTGACTGGGAGGGGAGAAGGAAAGGAAACGTGTCATGTGGCTGGCTGTGTGTGGAGCTGCTTCGTTTGTGTGTTTGTTATTGTGTGTCTTTGTATCGATCGCGACGGAGATGGCGGGCTGTGTGTTGTTGTGCGAGAGGCGGTGATTATTTGCTTGCGTGGTTTGGCTCTGTGTGTTTGTTTGCGGCGGCGGCGTTGGGGTTTCCGAGGCAAGGCGTGTGGGCATAGGCGGCCGGATCAGCTGTTTCGTTCGTGTCGACGGCCGTTGCGCGCGGGAGTGGAGGGCGGTGTGTCGACACGCCTCCCTTTAACAATGGTCATTATTGCTGCCGTTGTCGGTTTGGAAGGCGACTGCGACCGTGCAAAATGTGTGTGTGTGTGTGTGTGTTTTGGGCCACACGGGCTGTGTGGACGACAAGATGGCGGACGTGCGCCGGCGGCGGCTGTGCTGTGACGGTGCAAAGTTAAAACAAAACAAGGTGCGGCGAGGACGACTGAAATTTTGCTTTGGACGTAGGTTTGTGTGGTGGCCCTGAAAAGGGCCGATTGTTGTGGGCCGAGCCGGCAAAGCGCGTTGCGTGCAGGGGAGCACGCGGCGGCTGCGATTGCCTGGCCTCCTTTAGGCCTTCTTCTCGGTCTTCTTTGGCAGCAGGACGGCCTGGATGTTGGGCAGGACACCACCCTGTGCGATGGTGACGCCCGACAGGAGCTTGTTGAGCTCCTCGTCGTTGCGGATGGCAAGCTGCAGGTGGCGCGGGATGATGCGCGTCTTCTTGTTGTCGCGGGCCGCGTTTCCGGCCAGCTCGAGCACCTCAGCCGCGAGGTACTCCATGACGGCGGCGAGGTAGACGGGCGCCCCGGCGCCGACGCGCTCTGCGTAGTTTCCCTTGCGCAGGAGGCGGTGGATTCTGCCGACCGGGAACTGGAGCCCAGCCCTGCTTGAGCGGGACTTTGACTTGCCCTTGACTTTGCCTCCCTTTCCGCGTCCGGACATGGCGATGGGCTAGCGACGGTGCACACGAAACGGAAACGAAAACGACCGGTGCGAGCGGCAGCGAGTCGAGCAGCGGAGTGCGTGCCGGCACAGCCGGGGTGGGGGTGCTTTATGGGCTCGGGTGCGGCGGCCGGTTGCGCGCGCGCCCCATTGGTCGGCGGCCGCAACAGGGCGAGCTGGTAAAGGTGCGGCGGCGGCTGGCGGCGGGTGCCACTGTGTGGGGAGACGCTGACTAGAGCGGAGCGCTTGCTACTGGTGTTGCTGCTGCCGTACGTTGGTTCGAGATGCCGCCCAAGACTAGCGGGAAGGCCGCCAAGAAGGCTGGCAAGGCGCAGAAGAACATTTCGAAGGGCGACAAGAAGAAGAAGCGCAAGAGGAAGGAGAGCTATGCCATCTACATCTACAAGGTGCTGAAGCAGGTGCACCCTGACACGGGCATCTCGTCGAAGGCGATGAGCATCATGAACAGCTTCGTGAACGACATTTTCGAGCGCATTGCGGCCGAGGCTTCTCGCCTGGCGCACTACAACAAGCGCTCGACCATCACGTCCCGCGAGATCCAGACCGCTGTGCGGCTGTTGCTGCCTGGCGAGCTGGCCAAGCACGCCGTGAGCGAGGGCACGAAGGCGGTGACCAAGTACACGAGCTCCAAGTAAGGAGGTGGCTCTGGAATGGAAGGAAGGAAGGATGGAGAAGGCTCCTCCGTTGCGAGAGCGGCAAAACGGCCCTTTTCAGGGCCACCAACTTGCCTTTTGCGGGAAGGGCGGAATTGTTGTTGTTGTTTGTGTGTGTGGACGGCTGTGATGTATGTGTGCATTTTGATTGTGGGTGGGGGGGCGCGTCAAAGCGTGTTGCGCGGGGTACGGCCACGAGGTTGGTCGCCGTGGCGTGGAATGGTGGCACGCCTCGTTGGCGTGGTTTTTGACCCATTGGTGTTGTTGGGGTGTGTGTGTGTGTTACCCGTCTGCGAGGGGGGACAGTGCGATCGGCGACTTTTGTGTCACCGTAACGACGGCCGTTTGCGGGTTTGTTTTTTTGCACATCATACATGGCGAGGGTGAAATGTGAAATGTTTTTGTTTGGTTTTTGTTTTGTTTTTTTGCCGCCCACTATTCCCTTTGCTGTACGCCGAGTTTGACAATGGTGCGACGTAACTGCAGCGTGGAGGTGTGTGAGTGACGTTGAAATGAACGTGCCATTAAGACGCATTGTTGTTGTATTGTACTGTACGTGTACGGCGACACGCACGATGATGTACCATTCGACTCTGATGTTTGATAGCCGTGTCTGACTGATTGCGTACGACGCACGCACACCGATGTCGTCATTCAAGATGCACGCTAGACGACGACGGCGGCGGCGGCGGTGGTCGTTTGTTTGGCGAATGTCTGTACACGTGTTTGTCTGTGTCCATCCGGTATGTATTTGTTTGTTTGAAAGTGTTTTGTGTGTCGGTGACGTGGTCCGATCCGTCGCCCCCTGAGTAACTGTCGATCGGCGCGATAGACCGGCGTCACGCAACTGAACCGAAGTCTTGGGCACACCCGTCATACTGTTGTACACCGTCGCGCTGAGAACGGTAACGAAAGGTTGACGTTGATCGGTCGAATGTCTGGGCAGAACGTGAGGAATGAGGCAAGAGTGCAAGGAGGGGGGGCAAAAGAGAGAGGAAGGGAAAAAGGGGAGAAACGCATTCGTAGAGCAACGGAACGTTCCCGTGTCGGAGGCGTATTGGAGCCGCACTGAAATGCGTTTAACGGCGGCGCGGCTGCAAGTGTCTGCCGTGGTGAACGTTACCTTTGACGGCTGCATTGGGCTTTGCCTTTGCTTTCGCTTTCGCTTTCGCGTTCGCTTTCGCTTTCCCGGATGTACGTAACGTTTGTTGATATGGTTCTGAGGAAGAGTGTATGACAGTGCCGTGCCGTCCATGTTCGTGTGCCCTCCCATTGTGTGTATGCTATTGTCTGTGTACTTGAATGATGTATGTAGGTGTTAGTGGACATGTTTTACCAGTGGGGGGAAATGGATCGTCGATAGTTGCCGTCACTCTGTCACGGTCGAGATGACGCACCCTCCGTACAGAAAGGTGTCGAGAAAGTGAGTGTGTGTGTGCGTCCGTGAATTGGCAGCGTTTGGAGGTGGGCGTGCCCTGCATGTGGCCCGGAAAAGGCTGTTCGTTAGGCGGTAGTGTTGTGTGGACAGGGGAGGGGCATGCGTAACGCTGCTGGCATGGCATTTCGGGAGATGGGAGGGGGCAAACGAGGAAACGAGGAGCGGCGGCCAAAGACGGGACGGGGAGGGGCGCGGTGTGGGTGGCTTGCGCCTGTGCTCGGCGTTGTGGTTTGTGCAAAAGAGGAGGAGAAAAACAATGTGAGTTGCCAGGGAGGGGAGCGGTGTTGTGTTGTGGTTGTCGTGGTGTAGCCGCAGACGCGGCTGTCAGTGAACGTGGCGAGACGGACGGATGCGCGGAGGGGCGGGGGCGGCGCATTTCGCCGGTGCCGTGCCGTGCCGTGCCTGAAAGCCGCGTGGTCGCTGTGTTGTTGGTGGCGTGGGGGCGAGGAGAGTACCGTACGGGTGTGCTTGTGCGCCGGAAATGGCACACTGCGCCCGCCCGTCTTGGAGGCTGATGGCTGTGGTGTGGAAATGGGGCGCGGTGATGTTGAAGCACAGAAAAGAAACCAAGAAAACGGAAGGCGTGATGCGGCGGTGGTGGTGAGAGCGGGAAAAACAAAACAAAAGAAAAAAAACAACAAAAAAAAAGAAGGAAAAACAACAAGAAACAAAAAAGAAAACAAAAAGTCTATCAATATTAAAATGTAAATGGAAATGGACCCAGGTATAACCTCCCTGCACAAATAGCAGAGAGTCCGATGATAATAAAAATGTGCCAGAATGTTAACGTCCCTACAAAACAAACCCAACGATAATATTAATGAAAGAGTGAACCGTATGTAACATTGCAACAGACATAATGAAACCTGATAAATTGTATAAGGGCAGCAGCCGTTGACCTTTGGCCCTGTATTCAGAATAAAAAGAGCCAAAGATCGTTACCCCAATGAAAAAGACACTGAAACACGTATGTAACATAGTAGCGATGGCGAGACATTGTAGCATCTGTGACCAGAGAGTTTGCGCTGGACTGCGCGAGTGTTGCGAGCGGTTCTCAGTCAGTCAGTCAGTCTGTGTAGTTGAGGGCTGTACTCTGTCAGTAGTCGTCGCGTGCAGTACGCTAATAGTCGTCATGCAGAGCGGTCGGTCAGTAGTAGCAGCCGAGTGCGGTTGTGTGATGTAGGCGGTCGGCAACACTGGTCAAGATGGTGAATAAGGTATACTGTTAATTGATATAATCGTTAGATAATGAGAAATTGTATTTATTGTAATTATTCTCCAACAAGTTCCCCAATAATAATTTTTATTTCAAAAGCATTTTTCAAACATTTAATCTTTTATTGAACTAAAGAGTTCGTTCCACTTCTTTGAAGAAAAATGTCACTAAAATCACAAAGAAAGAGAATATTATTATTTGCAATGCAGTTCCTCCAAGCGCTGCGCAACAACCAGAGCAGAAATGTGACATCCATTTATTCGGAGGTAAGACTTTAATTCTGATTGTTTTGCACAGGGCCAAAGACCGATATTTCGGTTTAATTGAAGTTTCTTGTCACTGAACGGACTTTTGTAAATGTTGTGTGAAGACTTTATATTTGAGTCAGATTGCGAATTGCACATTTTTGTTGCCATTTTCAATACCTCTCATTGTGGGCGAGGTTACAATTAGCGCAATGTCCATTAGCATCCGTAAATAACATTGTCCATTATTTTAAATATTGCTGGGAGGTTACAACACACACACACACACACACACACACACACAAAACAAAAAACAAAAAAAAACAAAAAATTGCATTTATATCCGCTCCTCAATTGTAGATACCCCTTACACAGCTGTGTGCAATGAATGAGTGCTGGCTGGTAATTAATTGCACTCCTTGGAGGGAAATGCCATAGGAAGTAGTCTTTAAAAAGTGAATGTTTTTCGTTAAGAGACAAAAGTTACTTTAGAAAAAAAGTAATAGTGGGGCTTTTGTTGTTGAACAAAATAAGTACAATGAACATACGTTATCAGATTTGCGCAATGCAGCGTCACACCACCTTTTGATTATAACACAATATACTATACATCGTCCCGAACCGTGACCAGAGTCGCGAGACGAGCAGAGCACGCCGCCGACGCCCGCTCAGTACAACCGTCCACCCGCTACTACTGTCGACCGACTACTACCTCTCCCGACTCGCGCTACAATATATATAACAACTGTTCCTGGCGACCCGGTGCGTGCAACTACTGTCGTCTGGCGCGGTCCAAGCGCCGACTAGCAGCGATAAAGAACTCTCTGGTCAGACAGAGATGCTGTCATGCCTCGCCATCGCTCTGGTAATGAATACATACGTGGTGCAGCGTGCGTACCACCGGAACACGCAGTGGCGGAGCCAAAGACTGTGTTGTCGAGGTCGAGTGCGAGTGGGAAGAGAGGCAGCGTCGGCACGGAGATGCAAGCGAGCGCGAGACGCACGGGGGCTGCGGCGTGGCGCGTTTGCGGTCGGCGCCTTTGGTGGCAACGGCCGGGACAAGCAGCGGTGTATGGTGTGGTGCGGGGCGGACAGGGGCGGAGGCGGCGCGACGACGGCATGGGGGCGAAAACGGGACGGGGGACGGCGGATGTTGAGAGGCGTCACGCGCGGACAGGACACAGACACAGAGACACACAGATTGGAAAGGGAGGGTGCGCGGTAGTAGTTGGGAATGTGCGTACCGTGCGGGATGGGAGTGGGCGAGGAACACGGTCGTGGCCCCTGTTTTGGGTGCGTGTGATGACGTCGGTGTGTTGTGGGAAGGGAAGGTGCTGTGGCGGCGGCGCGTAATGGGCGTAGGCCGAAAAGAGAAAGGAACGTGGGCAGTGTGTTGGCAAGCGTCGGTTCGACTGCGACGTTGATGGGCAGGGCAGGGCAAGGTTAATGGTGGTAGGAGTAGGCGTGTGGGCGCAAAAAATCTGCCGCTGCAGGCGGTGCCGTAACCGCCATGGCGGGAAGGAGAGAGGGCCAAAGAAAGAAAGAAAGAAAGAAGAAAACAAAAAAAAAAAAAGGAGGGGGGGGGGGGGGGCGAAAGTGGAGAGGCGGTGGTGTGAGAAGGGCGGGGGCGGAAGGAAGGCAGGAAGGACAAGAGGCGAGGCGACGGCTTGCTTTGTGTATCGGTCGGTCTCTGGCTATGCTTCGTTTTCTGCAGCAGGGTCGGTGCGCGGCGTGGCTCGCGGCAGTGGGAACGCCTGGTGGCTGGACGGCCAGCAATGCGGTTGGATGGGCGGCCACAGCACCGCACCTGTGCCCGAGGAGGAGACGCTGGCGGCGGGCCCTGAGGTGAGGCCGGCTCGGCTGGGGCTGTGGATGTGTAGGTGTGCGCCGCTGCTGCAACAACGAGTAAAACGCGAGAAGAAGGGATGGCGGTAGAGAGGAAAAAAAGAAAAAGGTCGTGTTGTGTTGATGCGCAGGCAGACGCGTACAGAGGGACGAGCCCGGTCTGCAGCAGGGTGTGGCCGTGCCGAGTGCAGAGCAGCGGCGGCTCGGTTCGGTTCGGCCCGGCCCGGCGGGCCGCGCTGTTGTCGCGGACGTGAGCGCCCCCTGGCGGGTGGCCGGAGGCGGCGCGGCGTGTTGGACGTGTGGCTGGTGGCAGTGCACAATTTGCGAGTGGCTGGCGGTGTGGTGTGGCGGTTGGCGCGTCGGGCGGCGGAGAGGTATGTGTTGCGGGCGCCCTTTGCTGCGCTGCGTCGTTGCGTGTGCCGTACAGGGCGGGCGCTTGTCGACTGTGTGGGCGGTGTGGCGAATTGGCGTGAAACGGCTGCCGAGAGGTGTGTGGTAGCGAGCCGGTCGGTGGTGTCAGTGCGAAGGGGAATGTGCGTGCGTTTGGCGGTTTCGGTGTGCTTTTTGCGGCGTGAGAGTGGGAATTAGTGGGGCCGGCTGTTGTGTTGGTTCCTTGTGTCTTGTGTCGCGTAGCTTGATGGCAACGTGGAAGGACGCCGGTTTCGTTTCGAGCCTTGCGTGTGGTTGTCGACGTTGACTGGTTGGCGTGTGCCGATGCACGTGCATGTGTGGGTCGCGAGTGCGTTTTTGGCTGGCTGTGTGTGTGTGTGTGTGTGTTTTGGGGGGGAAGGGGGAGGCGGTGGTGAAAGTGCAGTCGTTGCCACGGGCGTCGTCGGGTGGGGCTGGGGCTGTGCGTCGTGGCGGAAAGGTGGTAGGTTGCGGGAAGCGAGCCCGTCGTTGACGGTGTCGCGTGAGTTGTGAATCGAGTGGGGCGCGGGGCGCGGGACAGGAGCAGCGTGCCGCTGCGTCGTGGTCGTCAGCAGAGGCTGTGCGTGTGCTTGTCCTTTTTGTGGGCGGTTCGTGCGAGGCGTTTTTGTTTTGTGTTGCCCTAGTTGTTAGTTTATTTTGTTTGTGTTTGTTATTTTGAGACGACGACTGGTTGGTGGCGTGCGCGCGAAGTGGCGGTGTGCGCTTCCCGTGTCGTTTGTGTTGTTTGGTTTTTTTGTTTTTGTGTGTTTTTTTTTTTTGTTTTTTTTTTTTTTTTTTTTTTTTGCACTGGGCCCCGGTGGGTGGGTGCGTGTGTGTCGATTGCCGGCTGGCGAAAGGTGCGCCATCGGCGGGGTGGGTCGCCGGCACAAGTAGAGGCGGCGGCGTTGTTGCTGTTGTTGTGTGGTGTTTGTTTTGTTCGGCTGTGTCGGCGAGCTGTGTTGCGGTGCGTGTGAATGGTGGTGCAAAAGTGCTGGCGTTGGGGCTGCGACTGCGACGGCGACGGCGGCGAGCCGCGGGCGCGCCATTGATAGTGATGTTGTGAACAGCGGCTGTGTACGGTAGTGGTGTTGTTGTAGCACGACGTGCATCCGGGCCGGCGCGGAAAGCGCAGTTGCGGGCGGTTGCCCTTCGGTGCCAGCCATGTCGCGTGAGCGGCGGGTTGCTCTGGTGTCGACACGTGGTGCTCTGGGTTGTTGTGTGGTGCCCTTTGGCCGGTGGGGGTGGTTCGCGTGTGTC
The DNA here is from genome assembly GCF_023864345.2 of Schistocerca serialis cubense. Lineage (NCBI taxonomy): Eukaryota > Metazoa > Arthropoda > Insecta > Orthoptera > Acrididae > Schistocerca > Schistocerca serialis. The sequence continues at coordinate 41,009 of NW_026048230.1, read as the reverse complement.
TCGTTCGCGCTCGGTGTCTGGTCGTGGTCGTGCTGCTCCCCCGTCTGTCGGCGGTTTCCGACGTCGTCTGTACGTTTTTGTTCGTTTGCGGCGTGCCTGCCGACGTCGTCCCGTCGCGACCTTTCAACCGAAAGTGTGGCGCCCGAAGGTGAACGAACGTAACCCTGACCTCGGCGCTTTACGCTGAGCCGAGCGAACCGAACCGAACCTAACCTGTGGTGTGGCGAGGTGAGCTCAGCCTGTGAGCCCCTAACGTCTACGTAAGGTAAGCTGTCCGGCTCACGCCTCACGTTTTTGAACGCTTTTTTAACCTACGTTTGACGCTTCTTAACCTAGCACTGACCCCTTAACCTAACGTGTAACCTAACCTAACCTAACCTAACCTAACCTAACCTAACCTAACCTAACCTAACCTCTGACGCCTGACGTGTTTGAATGCTTAACCTAAGTTTGACGCTTAACCTAACCCAAGTCCCCTTAACCTAACCCACGTCCACCTAACCTAACCTAACCTAACGTAGACGTGTAAACGTAATGTGTAACGCGTAACGTGTAAGGTCGGCTGTCGTGTGTGCTTGACGGCAGATTGGGTTGGTCTGTAGATTCGGATTGCGGTTTGCCTCGGTCGAGGGGTTGGGTCGGAAGCGGCGAGGGGCGGCGGCGCCTGTTGCGCAGGCGGCGTCCGTTTGCGGCGGGCAATTGTTGAGAAACGGCTGTGAATGTTGGCGGGCGAGAGGAGGAGGACGGCGCGCGATGTGGCCCGACGGCTGCGGGCCGATCGGGAAACGGCGGGAGGGCGACGGAAGGCGATGGGGCGGCGGAGGCGCGTTTGCACGGCCGTCATCGCCGCACGCCTCGGCTTGTGTGGCTGTGGCGCCGGCCGCGCTGGCCGGGCTGCCGCGGCGACGGTGTGGGAGTTTTGCCGAAGGTTTGGCCATTGTGGCGGGTCGTCGGCTGGGGCTGTGGGGGCGGCATTTGGGCGGGGGCGGCGATTCTCGGCGGGCCGACCCAGGCTGTAGCGCGCGGTAGCTGCAGTTTGGCCGTGGTTTGCGGCGCTGCCGTGGCGACTGGTTGGCGACTGTGGTGTGGCTGTGTGTAGCCCCATCCTCGGTGGTTTGAAAGGCGCGGGCGGTTGTGGCGCAGGTTTGGGGCTGCTCCGCACAGGCTGTCGGACGTTGGGCGGTAGCAAGCGCGGGAGGCGCGGCGCGGCGGCGCGCAGAGTGGCGGCCGCTCTCTCGGCCGTCCGCGCCCGCCCGCGACACTGGCTGGGCCTTGTGATTCTCTGCTCTCATTCGAGTCTGGGATGCCGGCCGAGCCGGACGCACGCGCCGAGCGCTCCGCGCCTTAGCATCCTAAGATGTCAGACAGTGTTAGAGCGGACAGGGCCGCGTCCCTGCACGCTCCCGGAGGTGAGTCGAGCACATCAGATGTACGCCCGCGTTTTCCTGATAGTGCTCCCCCTCAACTGGACGACGCAACCGGTGCCGTCGCACGCGTGTGTAGTAGTGTCTCACTCGACGCGCTCGCGAACGCGACAGTTTTTGACGGTGACTCGATCGTACCCACCGTGCCCTTGGCACAGTCTCTGGAGACGGCAGCAGCCGTCGGCATATCGCAGCGCCCTGAAGATGCGCTGCAGACGCTAATAAACCTGCTACCGACACCTACAACCTCCGCCGACAGCTCCACGCCGTCAGCGGAGCCAATGGAGCAGGACACATCTTATAAAGGTAATAGTGCGTCAAAAACAAGGAAACGCGCCAACACAGGAGATAATGAGGATCACTCCTTCCTCAAAAAGAAGAGTGTTGACCAACCACGGCAGTCAACACACCGTGCTCGGCGTAACGGCCGCGCACGTAATAGCACCGACGAGGACGGTTTTGTGCAGCCGAAGAAGACAGCCAGAGCCGTTCCGTCGTCGGATACGCTGGCAGCGAACACCAGCAATATGTTCGACGCGCTCTCTGATAGTGAGGAGGAAGAGGAGCATGACAACACAGCTCCACGCGGCCGTCTTCCCCCGCCACTTGTGATCGCGTATGAAAAAGACTTCCGGAGCCTACAGATCATGCTAAACGGTCTGCTGGGAAAAAACAATTATCGAGTGCGTACAGCGGGTGACACGGTGTATAAAGTGCGCGTGAATAACTGTGACCTGTACGATAAACTCTTACACGCCGCAAGAGCACAAGGCATGGAGTACTATACGTATTCCACTTCACGCAAACGACCTCTGAAGGTCGTGTTTAAAGGAGTACCGTTAAAGTACTCCAATGAACATGTAAAGGAGGACTTAGAAGACCTAGGCTTTATAGTTCAATCGGTAACAAAAATGAGGGACCCAAGAACCAACAGGCGCGGCCCTCTAAGACTCGTGTGTGCGGACAGCACGGACAAAAACAGAGAGCTGTTCAAATTGAAATTTATAGGCCCGTGTGAAGTAACACCAGAAAACTTACGCCAAACAGGTGGCTATGCCCAGTGCTACCGCTGTCTCGAATTAGGACATGTAGACAAGCACTGCGGAATGCAACCGTTCTGTGTGCGTTGTGCCGCTCCTCATGCTGCGATCGAGTGCGACGTGAAGGGGGAGCCGTATAAAGACTTCAAGCCGAAGTGTAAACTCTGTAACGGCGAGCACGTGGCATCTTATCGAGGATGTCCACGGCACAAAGCCTTCGCAGCGCGCCTCCGGAAAGCGGAGACGCCGAAGAAAGGTACAGTTTTGGCGGGAAACTCCAGACACCGCGGAGCCGAGGGGGAAGGACGAACAAAAGGTGGTCGCCGTCGTCGAGGTCGCCGGCGCGGGGTAAGGACCTCCAAACCCCGCCCAGGTGACACTCCACACCGTCCCCAGGCCGAGCAGACTTCAGCCCAACCGGAGACAGCCAGCGCACAAAATGGCAGGCAAGTCCCGCCCAGCGCGGCCATCGTCGCGGACGGAGCAATCCCCGAGCGGCGCAAGACGCAGGTAACTCCGTCCACCGCTCCCACCACCGAGCGCCCGCGCGCCAATCAGAGCGCGCGCCGCTGGGAGAACACCGCGCCAGCGGCACAAAATGGCGGCCCAGAGGCACCGCCACTGAACGATGTGGCCATCTTCCCCGGCCTGCGCGGGCGCCGACAGCATGGCGGACCCCAGGCAGCCACGCGCCATCTTGTCGGCAGCAGCAATGGCGGCGAGCCCGCCGCTGGCCAGGCAGCCACGCGCCATCTTGTCGGCAACGGCAATGGCGGCGAGACCGCCGCTCGCCAGGCAGCACTCGACAACACACCACAAGCCGACCGCCACGACGCCGTCGGCAGCATGAGCGCCAGCTATGAGCGCATGATGATGGCAATGGAGCAGCGAATGTTCGCGATGATGGAAAAATTCATTTCCCTCGTCGTGAACGTCATCAGCGAACTTCCTGCCAAGATTGCGGCCGCTATGCAGCAGGCAACAAATATCAACAACCCCACGACCCAGCATGGCAGCGCCACGAGAAATTAAAATATGCCTCTGGAATGCCCGCGGCCTACGAGAACAGGCCGCAGAATTTCGCGAGTTAATTCGCACGGAAAATGTGGATTTATGTCTTGTGACGGAGACGTTCCTGAAACCCGGAGTCCGCGTCGGGATACCGAATTATGTGTGTCACCGCGACGACAGGCCAACCCACGGAGGGGGAACGGCAATATACGTTCGTCGGACGCTAAGCCACTATAAGATTCACCTGCCGCCGCTGCAGACAGCCGAGGCGACCGCGGTCGCAGTAAACACGGCGCATGGAAAAATCACGGTCGGTGTCGTCTACAAGTCACCGAGTCGGCGCCTGCAACGAGAAGACATGGACAAATTGTTGTCACTTCCAGGACAACTTCTACTGGGAGGCGACTACAATTCCAAGAATCAAGTCTGGAACTCCAGACTTACGAACACGAGTGGGCGGCAGCTGCAACGCATCGTAGAGCGCCATAACGCCGTAGTTGTCGCTCCACACGAACCGACCATCTTTCCTCCTAGAGGATTGCCTGACGTGATCGACATACTGATAAACAAAGGCGTCAGACAGAACCTGACAGCGAGCACAAGGCCGCCTATCAACTCCGATCATGTCCCAGTCATGTTCGAAGTTGAGGCGGAACTAGCGCCAATTCCAAGAAGAGGGCTCGACTTACGCGGAATCAACTGGGACCAATACCGCGAAGCCATGGTGGCAGCATTGGAACAACTCCCGGAACCGGCCGCGAACGGCGTAAACGTGGCTCTACAACACTACACAAACTGCATGGTGGAAGCAGCAACCAACGCCACGCCGCCCAGACCAGCAGCCGACCACCGAAGCTGCAAACCACAGCGTCTCCCACGAGACCTGGAGAACTTAATCTCCGAGAAAAACCGGGTTGCCAGAGAATGGCAACGCACCCGCAATCCGGCCATCAAACCGACACTCAATCGGTTGCGCCGGGAAATCAAGGTCGCAGCAGAAAAACACAGGCACCAGGAGTGGGCGACCAAGATCTCCCAGCTCAACACGGAAGATGGCTCGGCGTGGAGAACGGTTAAGAGCTTCATCCGTCGCACGATGAAAGTTCCTCCACTCCAGGTCGGAGCAGATTTTGTTAGCGAGCCGAATGCAAAGGCCAACTGCCTGGCCGATGCGTTCGCCGCTAATTTCACTCCGATGGAGGACCCAGTCGACGCAGCGCACATTCGACTCGTCAGGGATCGTCTTCCCCGCTACCTTGCGGCGAGAGACCCAGACGACCACATCACGCCGATAGCCGTCGACGAGGTGAAACTGCTGCTGCGTCACCTTCAAGGTCGCAAAGCCGCGGGTCCAGACATGGTGACAAATTCGCTCCTCAGGCAACTCCCAGAAGAAGCAGTGGCCAAACTTACAGAACTCTTCAACGAAGTGCTTCGTACTGAAGAGTTTCCGCAAATCTGGAAGCACGCAGAAATAGTGGCCCTACCAAAACCAGGGAAGGACGCGCGGATGGCAAAAAACTACCGTCCGATTAGCTTGCTGCCGGCGCTATCCAAACTTTTTGAGCGGCTTTACATGACGCGCCTCCTGCGTCATATCACCGACGAACAAATTCTGCCTGATGAGCAATTTGGGTTCCGGCGAGGACACTCTGCCACACACCAAGTCCTACGGCTGACTGAGGAAGCGTTCGGAGCAGTTGACCGACGCGAGTATTTCGGTGCTCTTATGCTCGACGTGTCACGCGCCTTTGACTCGGTGTGGCACGAAGGCCTCCTGTACAAGTTGCTTGTACTGGGGGTACCCGTGTCACACGTGAGTCTCCTGCAGACTTACCTGCGGGACAGGACGTTCCACGTTCGGGCAGACAGTGGAATCTCCACGGAGCGCCGGGTACTCGCGGGTGTACCGCAAGGCTCGGTCATCGGCCCGACGCTTTACTCGGTCTACACAGCGGACCTCCCACGTACAGGTGCGGTGAACAACGCCCTGTACGCGGACGATACCGCCGTCTACGGCCGCAGCAGATGCCCCCGAGCTCTACAACGGCGTCTGCAAGCGGCAACCGCGGCGCTAGAAGAATGGGCCACGAAATGGCGTCTGGCTTATAATCCCGAGAAAAGCCAGGCGATCATCATCGCGCTCAGGCATGTTCCGGCAGACCTCGAGCAGCTGACAGTCCGCGGAAGACCCGTACCGTGGAACAACAGTGCCAAGTATCTTGGCGTCACGCTAGACAAGCGTCTAACGTGGCGCCAACACATCGAAGAAGTGAGGAGGAAGGCACTGGGTAGACTGCGCATGTTGTACCCGGTCATCAACCCCACATCATCGCTACCAGCAGACTTAGGTCTCACCTTGTACAAAGCCACCATCAGCCCGCTGTTTGATTATGCAGCGGTGGTGTGGGGCAACGCAGCCGAGACCAACATCCGCCGTCTACAAATGGTCCAAAACAGGGCCCTCAGAACGGTGCTGCATCTTCCGTGGGACTTCAACACCGCGGAACTACACCACGTCGCAGGAGTTCCCTTACTCAGACAGCGGTTCCAACTTGCTGCCCAAGACTTCTACGAGAAGGTCGAAGTATCGCGTAACCCTAAGGTACGCGATCTCGGCCATCGACCACACTGGCGCGCCACGCTGCGCTGGCCAGATCTCCTTCGCCTGCAACAATAGTGCGGCGAAGTGAAGACTTTCCTCATGTGATGTTCCAGTGCAGAACAAGACTAAAACCTCACAAAGACTTATACTAACATGGTGCACCCTATTTATGGAAGAAAGAGCGTCAAGTACGCTGAAAACTTCCTCACAAGTGTTAACGCAGAAATGCGTCACACACACACTTATGCACACGCATTCTCTGCTCTGCTGCTGTGCTGTGCTTGCGTGCCTGCCTGCCGTCCCGCTCGCTCTCGCTGTGTGTTACGCGCGTCGTCGAAATGGCAGATCAGGCGGCTACGAACGAGACTGCTGCGGCACCCGCCGCCACCGGCACTACGAAGAAGGCCAAGTCTGCGTCGTCTGCGAAGAAGCCGCGCGCCAAGCCTGCGCACCCGCGCACCTCTGAGATGGTGACGGCCGCCATCAAGAGTCTGAAGGAGCGCGGCGGGTCGTCGCTGCAGGCGATCAAGAAGTACATAGCCGCGCACTACAAGCTGGACGCGGAGAAGCTGGCGCCGTTTATCAAGAAGTACCTCAAGTCGGCCGTCGTGGCGGGCGAGCTGGTGCAGACGAAGGGGAAGGGCGCGTCCGGCTCGTTCAAGCTTGCCGGCGCCGGCGGCGGGGGGGCGGCCGAGGGCGGCAAGGCTCGTGCTGGCGGTGCCAAGAAGAAGCGCGCCGCTCCGGCCAGCAAGGAGAAGAAGGGCGCCCGTGCGGCCGGCGCAAAGAAGGCTGGTGGCGTGAAGGCGGCGACCGGTCGGAAGGCGGGCGCCGCCAAGAAGGCGTCTGCGGCGTCGGCCGCGCCCGCGGGTGCGAAGAAGGCGGCTGCGGCCAAGCCGGCCAAGGCCAAGTCGCCGTCGAAGGCGAAGAAGGCCGCCAAGGTTCCGACGAAGAAGCCGAAGGCGCCGCGCCCGAAGAAGGCGACGACGCCGTCTAAGGCGAAGGCTTCGCCCAAGAAGAAGAAGTAGAGTAGAGGAGAAAGAGATGGGAGAAAGGAAGGGTTTGGCGCTTGACTCCGTCGTCCCCACCCCCCGTCGTCGTCTAGTGGCGCGCAAGAGACGCGCGGCCCAAAACGGCCCTTCTCAGGGCCATCAAAGCACGTCGGGGAAGGTTTTGATTGTCGTGTTGCGTTTGGTGTGGGTGTCTGTCTGGCGTTTCTGTATGCCCGTGGGGATGCTGTTTGCGTGCCGTGGTGGTTGGATTGCGGGGGTCGGTGGCGGGTGTGGGCGGCGGTAGCGGTAAGCGGTGTTGTTGTTGTTGTCGTGGTTGATTGTCGCCGTGTTTGTGGCGGCGGCCGACGGTTGGTTTTTCTGTCACGTTGTTTTGTTTGAATACGTTGGTTGGCTTGCCTGCGTTCGTTCGTCTCGGATGTCTGTCTTGTCGAGTCGTGTCTGGTCTTTGTTTTGTTTTGTTCCTTTGTGTGTGTGTGTGTGTGTGTGTTATGTTTTGCAACGGGGGGCACGTTGAGATGTGGAAGGAGTCGGCGGGGATTTCGGTGGCGCGTAGAGCGAGCGAGCGCGCGCGCCTGCCTGGCCGTTGGCCGTCGGAGTGGAGTGCGGGTTTTTTTTGTTTTCGAAACGAAAGCGGCGGCCGGCCAGCCACCCGTGCGGTGTGACGTCGGCCGTTGGGTATTGTGCGCTTTGAGCGCCGGGGAGGGATGATGTGTGATTGTTGCGCGCTGCTAGCAGGCAGGCAGAGTGAGCGGGTGTGGCGGACGGACGGGAAGTGGTGGTTTTTTTTTGTTTTTGGGTTGCGGGGCGAGAGGCAGGCGACCGACAAAGTTTGCTCGCGACGGAGAGATGTTAGTGGCCCTGAAAAGGGCCGTTTTTGTTTGTGCGGTGCGGTGCGGTGCGGTGCCGCGGCGCGGTTTAGGCGCGCTCGCCGCGGATGCGGCGCGCGAGCTGGATGTCCTTGGGCATGATGGTGACGCGCTTGGCGTGGATTGCGCACAGGTTGGTGTCTTCGAAGAGGCCGACGAGGTAGGCCTCGCTGGCCTCCTGCAGGGCCATGACTGCGGAGCTCTGGAAGCGCAGGTCGGTCTTGAAGTCCTGGGCGATCTCGCGCACTAGGCGCTGGAATGGCAGCTTGCGGATGAGCAGCTCTGTGCTCTTCTGGTAGCGCCTGATTTCTCGCAGGGCGACGGTGCCCGGCCTGTAGCGGTGGGGCTTCTTGACGCCTCCGGTGGCGGGCGCGCTCTTCCTCGCCGCCTTGGTGGCGAGCTGTTTGCGCGGCGCCTTTCCGCCGGTGGACTTGCGGGCCGTTTGCTTTGTGCGGGCCATGGCGGTAGCGGTAGCGGTAGCGGAGCGGCGTGCGTGGAGGTTAGGTGCGGCGCGGCGTCCGGTGCTGCCTTGACAACGGGCCCGCGCGCCTCCGTGCTGCGCTTATATGCCCTCGGTTGCGCGTGGTGGGGGGAGGGCGGGCCAGAGTCTATATAGGGGGGCGGCGGGCGCTGGCGAGGCGAGCGCATCGCTGCTGTTGCGCGCTTCGCTTACTCGGCCGTTGAGAGCTCGTGAAGAGGTTTTCTGTGCTGTGGGCGCTGCGGAGAGCAAATTGTCGTGCGTTGTTTTGACAACGCGTGCAAATTGTCGTGTTCCGCGCCTCGCAGCATGGGAAAGAAGGGTGTGCAGAGGAAACCTGCCGCTACGAAGGGTCCTTCGGTTGTGCGACTCTCTGAGTCTGCCGACCGTGCAAGGAACTCCTGTGAAGACGAGTCGCGGCCTGTCCCCCCTTTGTACGTCAAGTGCAAAGGCGGGTGGACAGCGCTGTTCGACACCATGACGAAATGCGCTCGGAACGAGGTGGTCTACGAGTCTGTCGATACAGACTCGCTGATCTGCGTTCGAGCCGCAAACGTGGCCGACCACAGGGCGATCAAGGTCGCAGTGGCCGACCACATCGTCGACGCGCCGCCGGCGCGTGAGAAGGCACCTTCCGTAGGAAGGATGAAGACGACTAAGGCACTCCTCAGGGGGTTGCCTTGGTGCTGTGACGAGGCAGCGGTCCGGGAAGGGCTGCTGCGAGCCGGGTTTGGTAATGCAGCCGCAAGGTTGCACAACCGGACCAACAGGAAGAGGGCGCCGCTCTATGCCGTGACCGTGCAAACGGTCGACGGCGGGAGCGACATCTTCGACTTGCGGAAGTTGCTGGGCTTCCCGGTTACGACGGAGGCTCTCCCGACCGCCATGGATCCTCAGCCCCAGTGCTTCAGGTGCCAGGGCGAGGGCCATGTTGCGAAGTACTGCCGCAACGCGGCGCGGTGCGTCAAGTGCTCAGGTGAGCACGACAGCCGCGCCTGCGACCGCGGCAGCAACGCTCTGCCGACTTGTGTCCGGTGTGGCGGCCCGCACGTCGCCAGCTGGCGCGGTTGCGCGGCTTTCTCTAGCCGCAGCCGTGCCGGGGGCGGCGAAGCGGCCGCGGCCGCACCGACGCAGCAGCAGAAGAGAAGACGACGTCGGAAACGGCGTAGGGCGGAGAACAGCCCGGTGCAGCTGAGGGACGGCGCAGCAGCAGATCCACCTGCCAGGGGCGGGGACGGCCGCTCGGAAACGGGCCGCCAGGACGCAGCTCTCCCTCCCGCGAAGAGATGTGACCTCGAGCTCGGCATCGCCGTGAAGGAGGCCACAGCAGCCCTCAAAGCCGTAATGGCGGTGGAGAGGGCTGCCTTCGCAGCCGCCGTGGCTGCAGAGAAGGAAGAGGCCTTGAGGCAACTGCGTGCAGTCTTCGCCCAAGGCCTCAGTGCAGTCGTACCTGCGAACACTCCTGCGACCTCGCAGAAGGACGTTCGCGCGCCTGTCCCAGCGGTTGCCCCAGCAGCACCGCAGGTGAAAGGTGCAAAGAAGAAAACCGCCAGGGCAGTCTTCATCGCGCAAGCGTCGCCGCGCTGCCGCGCCGAACTTTTGTGTTACAGGGAGTAAGCCACTGCGGCCGGCCCAGGAGACAACGAGGGAGCCCAGCCGCGGCACCGGACTGACCCAGCGAACGACCACGCAGTACATAGGTAACGTTGCACGATACCTCACGCTAACCCCCCTCACCTTGCATGCTCTGTCGCAGCTAGCAAACCGCTACTGCTCTTACTTCCCGTCCTACTGTCGCAGAGGTTTTTTTCCCTTGGCGCTGGCCTTGGCACTTTTTTTCCTCTGCTCTTACAACCGCTACCCTTCGATCGCTTTCGACCACTACTATCTCCTGATGGACCATGTTAATGAGTAGCCTTACCCAGACGCATGGATAACATCACAGCCTGCATCCTGTGACGCCTTGATTCAAAACTAACATGCATACGGAGGTGACAGTAGAACTTTTGTGTTGGTCACCACGTTGGTGCGGGCGTGGAGGGGCCCCATCCTTAGGAAAAAAAGCGCTGGGCGCAGACCGTAGCCGACTCGCCAGCCGCTGCAGCTGCTGTTTGTGCACGTTTTGCTTTGCCCGAGGAAGGAAGGATGACAGGCCGCGGCAAGGGAGGAAAGGGGCTCGGCAAGGGTGGCGCCAAGCGGCACCGCAAGGTGTTGCGCGACAACATCCAGGGCATCACGAAGCCCGCCATCCGCCGCCTGGCTCGCAGGGGCGGCGTGAAGCGCATCTCTGGTCTGATCTACGAGGAGACCCGCGGGGTGCTGAAGGTGTTCCTGGAGAACGTGATCCGCGACGCGGTGACGTACACTGAGCACGCCAAGCGCAAGACTGTGACGGCCATGGACGTGGTGTACGCCCTGAAGAGGCAGGGGCGCACCCTGTACGGTTTCGGCGGTTAGGCTGCGTCGCAGCGGGCGCTGGCCTTCCCGCGGCCGTGCTTGTGGGTGGGAGAGACTAGAAAACGGCCCTTTTCAGGGCCACCACACTGTTCGGAAGTTGAAAAGTGCGAAAGAGTCTGTGTTGTTGTTGCTGCGTGTGTGCGCTGTGTTGTTTGTTTGTTTCTTTCTTTCTTTCCGTTTGAGCGACGTGATGTGACTGGGAGGGGAGAAGGAAAGGAAACGTGTCATGTGGCTGGCTGTGTGTGGAGCTGCTTCGTTTGTGTGTTTGTTATTGTGTGTCTTTGTATCGATCGCGACGGAGATGGCGGGCTGTGTGTTGTTGTGCGAGAGGCGGTGATTATTTGCTTGCGTGGTTTGGCTCTGTGTGTTTGTTTGCGGCGGCGGCGTTGGGGTTTCCGAGGCAAGGCGTGTGGGCATAGGCGGCCGGATCAGCTGTTTCGTTCGTGTCGACGGCCGTTGCGCGCGGGAGTGGAGGGCGGTGTGTCGACACGCCTCCCTTTAACAATGGTCATTATTGCTGCCGTTGTCGGTTTGGAAGGCGACTGCGACCGTGCAAAATGTGTGTGTGTGTGTGTGTGTTTTGGGCCACACGGGCTGTGTGGACGACAAGATGGCGGACGTGCGCCGGCGGCGGCTGTGCTGTGACGGTGCAAAGTTAAAACAAAACAAGGTGCGGCGAGGACGACTGAAATTTTGCTTTGGACGTAGGTTTGTGTGGTGGCCCTGAAAAGGGCCGATTGTTGTGGGCCGAGCCGGCAAAGCGCGTTGCGTGCAGGGGAGCACGCGGCGGCTGCGATTGCCTGGCCTCCTTTAGGCCTTCTTCTCGGTCTTCTTTGGCAGCAGGACGGCCTGGATGTTGGGCAGGACACCACCCTGTGCGATGGTGACGCCCGACAGGAGCTTGTTGAGCTCCTCGTCGTTGCGGATGGCAAGCTGCAGGTGGCGCGGGATGATGCGCGTCTTCTTGTTGTCGCGGGCCGCGTTTCCGGCCAGCTCGAGCACCTCAGCCGCGAGGTACTCCATGACGGCGGCGAGGTAGACGGGCGCCCCGGCGCCGACGCGCTCTGCGTAGTTTCCCTTGCGCAGGAGGCGGTGGATTCTGCCGACCGGGAACTGGAGCCCAGCCCTGCTTGAGCGGGACTTTGACTTGCCCTTGACTTTGCCTCCCTTTCCGCGTCCGGACATGGCGATGGGCTAGCGACGGTGCACACGAAACGGAAACGAAAACGACCGGTGCGAGCGGCAGCGAGTCGAGCAGCGGAGTGCGTGCCGGCGCAGCCGGGGTGGGGGTGCTTTATGGGCTCGGGTGCGGCGGCCGGTTGCGCGCGCGCCCCATTGGTCGGCGGCCGCAACAGGGCGAGCTGGTAAAGGTGCGGCGGCGGCTGGCGGCGGGTGCCACTGTGTGGGGAGACGCTGACTAGAGCGGAGCGCTTGCTACTGGTGTTGCTGCTGCCGTACGTTGGTTCGAGATGCCGCCCAAGACTAGCGGGAAGGCCGCCAAGAAGGCTGGCAAGGCGCAGAAGAACATTTCGAAGGGCGACAAGAAGAAGAAGCGCAAGAGGAAGGAGAGCTATGCCATCTACATCTACAAGGTGCTGAAGCAGGTGCACCCTGACACGGGCATCTCGTCGAAGGCGATGAGCATCATGAACAGCTTCGTGAACGACATTTTCGAGCGCATTGCGGCCGAGGCTTCTCGCCTGGCGCACTACAACAAGCGCTCGACCATCACGTCCCGCGAGATCCAGACCGCTGTGCGGCTGTTGCTGCCTGGCGAGCTGGCCAAGCACGCCGTGAGCGAGGGCACGAAGGCGGTGACCAAGTACACGAGCTCCAAGTAAGGAGGTGGCTCTGGAATGGAAGGAAGGAAGGATGGAGAAGGCTCCTCCGTTGCGAGAGCGGCAAAACGGCCCTTTTCAGGGCCACCAACTTGCCTTTTGCGGGAAGGGCGGAATTGTTGTTGTTGTTTGTGTGTGTGGACGGCTGTGATGTATGTGTGCATTTTGATTGTGGGTGGGGGGGCGCGTCAAAGCGTGTTGCGCGGGGTACGGCCACGAGGTTGGTCGCCGTGGCGTGGAATGGTGGCACGCCTCGTTGGCGTGGTTTTTGACCCATTGGTGTTGTTGGGGTGTGTGTGTGTGTGTTACCCGTCTGCGAGGGGGGACAGTGCGATCGGCGACTTTTGTGTCACCGTAACGACGGCCGTTTGCGGGTTTGTTTTTTTGCACATCATACATGGCGAGGGTGAAATGTGAAATGTTTTTGTTTGGTTTTTGTTTTGTTTTTTTGCCGCCCACTATTCCCTTTGCTGTACGCCGAGTTTGACAATGGTGCGACGTAACTGCAGCGTGGAGGTGTGTGAGTGACGTTGAAATGAACGTGCCATTAAGACGCATTGTTGTTGTATTGTACTGTACGTGTACGGCGACACGCACGATGATGTACCATTCGACTCTGATGTTTGATAGCCGTGTCTGACTGATTGCGTACGACGCACGCACACCGATGTCGTCATTCAAGATGCACGCTAGACGACGACGGCGGCGGCGGCGGTGGTCGTTTGTTTGGCGAATGTCTGTACACGTGTTTGTCTGTGTCCATCCGGTATGTATTTGTTTGTTTGAAAGTGTTTTGTGTGTCGGTGACGTGGTCCGATCCGTCGCCCCCTGAGTAACTGTCGATCGGCGCGATAGACCGGCGTCACGCAACTGAACCGAAGTCTTGGGCACACCCGTCATACTGTTGTACACCGTCGCGCTGAGAACGGTAACGAAAGGTTGACGTTGATCGGTCGAATGTCTGGGCAGAACGTGAGGAATGAGGCAAGAGTGCAAGGAGGGGGGGCAAAAGAGAGAGGAAGGGAAAAAGGGGAGAAACGCATTCGTAGAGCAACGGAACGTTCCCGTGTCGGAGGCGTATTGGAGCCGCACTGAAATGCGTTTAACGGCGGCGCGGCTGCAAGTGTCTGCCGTGGTGAACGTTACCTTTGACGGCTGCATTGGGCTTTGCCTTTGCTTTCGCTTTCGCTTTCGCGTTCGCTTTCGCTTTCCCGGATGTACGTAACGTTTGTTGATATGGTTCTGAGGAAGAGTGTATGACAGTGCCGTGCCGTCCATGTTCGTGTGCCCTCCCATTGTGTGTATGCTATTGTCTGTGTACTTGAATGATGTATGTAGGTGTTAGTGGACATGTTTTACCAGTGGGGGGAAATGGATCGTCGATAGTTGCCGTCACTCTGTCACGGTCGAGATGACGCACCCTCCGTACAGAAAGGTGTCGAGAAAGTGAGTGTGTGTGTGCGTCCGTGAATTGGCAGCGTTTGGAGGTGGGCGTGCCCTGCATGTGGCCCGGAAAAGGCTGTTCGTTAGGCGGTAGTGTTGTGTGGACAGGGGAGGGGCATGCGTAACGCTGCTGGCATGGCATTTCGGGAGATGGGAGGGGGCAAACGAGGAAACGAGGAGCGGCGGCCAAAGACGGGACGGGGAGGGGCGCGGTGTGGGTGGCTTGCGCCTGTGCTCGGCGTTGTGGTTTGTGCAAAAGAGGAGGAGAAAAACAATGTGAGTTGCCAGGGAGGGGAGCGGTGTTGTGTTGTGGTTGTCGTGGTGTAGCCGCAGACGCGGCTGTCAGTGAACGTGGCGAGACGGACGGATGCGCGGAGGGGCGGGGGCGGCGCATTTCGCCGGTGCCGTGCCGTGCCGTGCCTGAAAGCCGCGTGGTCGCTGTGTTGTTGGTGGCGTGGGGGCGAGGAGAGTACCGTACGGGTGTGCTTGTGCGCCGGAAATGGCACACTGCGCCCGCCCGTCTTGGAGGCTGATGGCTGTGGTGTGGAAATGGGGCGCGGTGATGTTGAAGCACAGAAAAGAAACCAAGAAAACGGAAGGCGTGATGCGGCGGTGGTGGTGAGAGCGGGAAAAACAAAACAAAAGAAAAAAAACAACAAAAAAAAAGAAGGAAAAACAACAAGAAACAAAAAAGAAAACAAAAAGTCTATCAATATTAAAATGTAAATGGAAATGGACCCAGGTATAACCTCCCTGCACAAATAGCAGAGAGTCCGATGATAATAAAAATGTGCCAGAATGTTAACGTCCCTACAAAACAAACCCAACGATAATATTAATGAAAGAGTGAACCGTATGTAACATTGCAACAGACATAATGAAACCTGATAAATTGTATAAGGGCAGCAGCCGTTGACCTTTGGCCCTGTATTCAGAATAAAAAGAGCCAAAGATCGTTACCCCAATGAAAAAGACACTGAAACACGTATGTAACATAGTAGCGATGGCGAGACATTGTAGCATCTGTGACCAGAGAGTTTGCGCTGGACTGCGCGAGTGTTGCGAGCGGTTCTCAGTCAGTCAGTCAGTCTGTGTAGTTGAGGGCTGTACTCTGTCAGTAGTCGTCGCGTGCAGTACGCTAATAGTCGTCATGCAGAGCGGTCGGTCAGTAGTAGCAGCCGAGTGCGGTTGTGTGATGTAGGCGGTCGGCAACACTGGTCAAGATGGTGAATAAGGTATACTGTTAATTGATATAATCGTTAGATAATGAGAAATTGTATTTATTGTAATTATTCTCCAACAAGTTCCCCAATAATAATTTTTATTTCAAAAGCATTTTTCAAACATTTAATCTTTTATTGAACTAAAGAGTTCGTTCCACTTCTTTGAAGAAAAATGTCACTAAAATCACAAAGAAAGAGAATATTATTATTTGCAATGCAGTTCCTCCAAGCGCTGCGCAACAACCAGAGCAGAAATGTGACATCCATTTATTCGGAGGTAAGACTTTAATTCTGATTGTTTTGCACAGGGCCAAAGACCGATATTTCGGTTTAATTGAAGTTTCTTGTCACTGAACGGACTTTTGTAAATGTTGTGTGAAGACTTTATATTTGAGTCAGATTGCGAATTGCACATTTTTGTTGCCATTTTCAATACCTCTCATTGTGGGCGAGGTTACAATTAGCGCAATGTCCATTAGCATCCGTAAATAACATTGTCCATTATTTTAAATATTGCTGGGAGGTTACAACACACACACACACACACACACACACACACAAAACAAAAAACAAAAAAAAACAAAAAATTGCATTTATATCCGCTCCTCAATTGTAGATACCCCTTACACAGCTGTGTGCAATGAATGAGTGCTGGCTGGTAATTAATTGCACTCCTTGGAGGGAAATGCCATAGGAAGTAGTCTTTAAAAAGTGAATGTTTTTCGTTAAGAGACAAAAGTTACTTTAGAAAAAAAGTAATAGTGGGGCTTTTGTTGTTGAACAAAATAAGTACAATGAACATACGTTATCAGATTTGCGCAATGCAGCGTCACACCACCTTTTGATTATAACACAATATACTATACATCGTCCCGAACCGTGACCAGAGTCGCGAGACGAGCAGAGCACGCCGCCGACGCCCGCTCAGTACAACCGTCCACCCGCTACTACTGTCGACCGACTACTACCTCTCCCGACTCGCGCTACAATATATATAACAACTGTTCCTGGCGACCCGGTGCGTGCAACTACTGTCGTCTGGCGCGGTCCAAGCGCCGACTAGCAGCGATAAAGAACTCTCTGGTCAGACAGAGATGCTGTCATGCCTCGCCATCGCTCTGGTAATGAATACATACGTGGTGCAGCGTGCGTACCACCGGAACACGCAGTGGCGGAGCCAAAGACTGTGTTGTCGAGGTCGAGTGCGAGTGGGAAGAGAGGCAGCGTCGGCACGGAGATGCAAGCGAGCGCGAGACGCACGGGGGCTGCGGCGTGGCGCGTTTGCGGTCGGCGCCTTTGGTGGCAACGGCCGGGACAAGCAGCGGTGTATGGTGTGGTGCGGGGCGGACAGGGGCGGAGGCGGCGCGACGACGGCATGGGGGCGAAAACGGGACGGGGGACGGCGGATGTTGAGAGGCGTCACGCGCGGACAGGACACAGACACAGAGACACACAGATTGGAAAGGGAGGGTGCGCGGTAGTAGTTGGGAATGTGCGTACCGTGCGGGATGGGAGTGGGCGAGGAACACGGTCGTGGCCCCTGTTTTGGGTGCGTGTGATGACGTCGGTGTGTTGTGGGAAGGGAAGGTGCTGTGGCGGCGGCGCGTAATGGGCGTAGGCCGAAAAGAGAAAGGAACGTGGGCAGTGTGTTGGCAAGCGTCGGTTCGACTGCGACGTTGATGGGCAGGGCAGGGCAAGGTTAATGGTGGTAGGAGTAGGCGTGTGGGCGCAAAAAATCTGCCGCTGCAGGCGGTGCCGTAACCGCCATGGCGGGAAGGAGAGAGGGCCAAAGAAAGAAAGAAAGAAAGAAGAAAACAAAAAAAAAAAAAGGAGGGGGGGGGGGGCGAAAGTGGAGAGGCGGTGGTGTGAGAAGGGCGGGGGCGGAAGGAAGGCAGGAAGGACAAGAGGCGAGGCGACGGCTTGCTTTGTGTATCGGTCGGTCTCTGGCTATGCTTCGTTTTCTGCAGCAGGGTCGGTGCGCGGCGTGGCTCGCGGCAGTGGGAACGCCTGGTGGCTGGACGGCCAGCAATGCGGTTGGATGGGCGGCCACAGCACCGCACCTGTGCCCGAGGAGGAGACGCTGGCGGCGGGCCCTGAGGTGAGGCCGGCTCGGCTGGGGCTGTGGATGTGTAGGTGTGCGCCGCTGCTGCAACAACGAGTAAAACGCGAGAAGAAGGGATGGCGGTAGAGAGGAAAAAAAGAAAAAGGTCGTGTTGTGTTGATGCGCAGGCAGACGCGTACAGAGGGACGAGCCCGGTCTGCAGCAGGGTGTGGCCGTGCCGAGTGCAGAGCAGCGGCGGCTCGGTTCGGTTCGGCCCGGCCCGGCGGGCCGCGCTGTTGTCGCAGACGTGAGCGCCCCCTGGCGGGTGGCCGGAGGCGGCGCGGCGTGTTGGACGTGTGGCTGGTGGCAGTGCACAATTTGCGAGTGGCTGGCGGTGTGGTGTGGCGGTTGGCGCGTCGGGCGGCGGAGAGGTATGTGTTGCGGGCGCCCTTTGCTGCGCTGCGTCGTTGCGTGTGCCGTACAGGGCGGGCGCTTGTCGACTGTGTGGGCGGTGTGGCGAATTGGCGTGAAACGGCTGCCGAGAGGTGTGTGGTAGCGAGCCGGTCGGTGGTGTCAGTGCGAAGGGGAATGTGCGTGCGTTTGGCGGTTTCGGTGTGCTTTTTGCGGCGTGAGAGTGGGAATTAGTGGGGCCGGCTGTTGTGTTGGTTCCTTGTGTCTTGTGTCGCGTAGCTTGATGGCAACGTGGAAGGACGCCGGTTTCGTTTCGAGCCTTGCGTGTGGTTGTCGACGTTGACTGGTTGGCGTGTGCCGATGCACGTGCATGTGTGGGTCGCGAGTGCGTTTTTGGCTGGCTGTGTGTGTGTGTGTGTGTGTTTTGGGGGGGAAGGGGGAGGCGGTGGTGAAAGTGCAGTCGTTGCCACGGGCGTCGTCGGGTGGGGCTGGGGCTGTGCGTCGTGGCGGAAAGGTGGTAGGTTGCGGGAAGCGAGCCCGTCGTTGACGGTGTCGCGTGAGTTGTGAATCGAGTGGGGCGCGGGGCGCGGGACAGGAGCAGCGTGCCGCTGCGTCGTGGTCGTCAGCAGAGGCTGTGCGTGTGCTTGTCCTTTTTGTGGGCGGTTCGTGCGAGGCGTTTTTGTTTTGTGTTGCCCTAGTTGTTAGTTTATTTTGTTTGTGTTTGTTATTTTGAGACGACGACTGGTTGGTGGCGTGCGCGCGAAGTGGCGGTGTGCGCTTCCCGTGTCGTTTGTGTTGTTTGGTTTTTTTGTTTTTGTGTGTTTTTTTTTTTTGTTTTTTTTTTTTTTTTTTTTTTTGCACTGGGCCCCGGTGGGTGGGTGCGTGTGTGTCGATTGCCGGCTGGCGAAAGGTGCGCCATCGGCGGGGTGGGTCGCCGGCACAAGTAGAGGCGGCGGCGTTGTTGCTGTTGTTGTGTGGTGTTTGTTTTGTTCGGCTGTGTCGGCGAGCTGTGTTGCGGTGCGTGTGAATGGTGGTGCAAAAGTGCTGGCGTTGGGGCTGCGACTGCGACGGCGACGGCGGCGAGCCGCGGGCGCGCCATTGATAGTGATGTTGTGAACAGCGGCTGTGTACGGTAGTGGTGTTGTTGTAGCACGACGTGCATCCGGGCCGGCGCGGAAAGCGCAGTTGCGGGCGGTTGCCCTTCGGTGCCAGCCATGTCGCGTGAGCGGCGGGTTGCTCTGGTGTCGACACGTGGTGCTCTGGGTTGTTGTGTGGTGCCCTTTGGCCGGTGGGGGTGGTTCGCGTGTGTCTCGTTCGCGCTCGGTGTCTGGTCGTGGTCGTGCTGCTCCCCCGTCTGTCGGCGGTTTCCGACGTCGTCTGTACGTTTTTGTTCGTTTGCGGCGTGCCTGCCGACGTCGTCCCGTCGCGACCTTTCAACCGAAAGTGTGGCGCCCGAAGGTGAACGAACGTAACCCTGACCTCGGCGCTTTACGCTGAGCCGAGCGAACCGAACCGAACCTAACCTGTGGTGTGGCGAGGTGAGCTCAGCCTGTGAGCCCCTAACGTCTACGTAAGGTAAGCTGTCCGGCTCACGCCTCACGTTTTTGAACGCTTTTTTAACCTACGTTTGACGCTTCTTAACCTAGCACTGACCCCTTAACCTAACGTGTAACCTAACCTAACCTAACCTAACCTAACCTAACCTAACCTAACCTAACCTAACCTCTGACGCCTGACGTGTTTGAATGCTTAACCTAAGTTTGACGCTTAACCTAACCCAAGTCCCCTTAACCTAACCCACGTCCACCTAACCTAACCTAACCTAACGTAGACGTGTAAACGTAATGTGTAACGCGTAACGTGTAAGGTCGGCTGTCGTGTGTGCTTGACGGCAGATTGGGTTGGTCTGTAGATTCGGATTGCGGTTTGCCTCGGTCGAGGGGTTGGGTCGGAAGCGGCGAGGGGCGGCGGCGCCTGTTGCGCAGGCGGCGTCCGTTTGCGGCGGGCAATTGTTGAGAAACGGCTGTGAATGTTGGCGGGCGAGAGGAGGAGGACGGCGCGCGATGTGGCCCGACGGCTGCGGGCCGATCGGGAAACGGCGGGAGGGCGACGGAAGGCGATGGGGCGGCGGAGGCGCGTTTGCACGGCCGTCATCGCCGCACGCCTCGGCTTGTGTGGCTGTGGCGCCGGCCGCGCTGGCCGGGCTGCCGCGGCGACGGTGTGGGAGTTTTGCCGAAGGTTTGGCCATTGTGGCGGGTCGTCGGCTGGGGCTGTGGGGGCGGCATTTGGGCGGGGGCGGCGATTCTCGGCGGGCCGACCCAGGCTGTAGCGCGCGGTAGCTGCAGTTTGGCCGTGGTTTGCGGCGCTGCCGTGGCGACTGGTTGGCGACTGTGGTGTGGCTGTGTGTAGCCCCATCCTCGGTGGTTTGAAAGGCGCGGGCGGTTGTGGCGCAGGTTTGGGGCTGCTCCGCACAGGCTGTCGGACGTTGGGCGGTAGCAAGCGCGGGAGGCGCGGCGCGGCGGCGCGCAGAGTGGCGGCCGCTCTCTCGGCCGTCCGCGCCCGCCCGCGACACTGGCTGGGCCTTGTGATTCTCTGCTCTGCTGCTGTGCTGTGCTTGCGTGCCTGCCTGCCGTCCCGCTCGCTCTCGCTGTGTGTTACGCGCGTCGTCGAAATGGCAGATCAGGCGGCTACGAACGAGACTGCTGCGGCACCCGCCGCCACCGGCACTACGAAGAAGGCCAAGTCTGCGTCGTCTGCGAAGAAGCCGCGCGCCAAGCCTGCGCACCCGCGCACCTCTGAGATGGTGACGGCCGCCATCAAGAGTCTGAAGGAGCGCGGCGGGTCGTCGCTGCAGGCGATCAAGAAGTACATAGCCGCGCACTACAAGCTGGACGCGGAGAAGCTGGCGCCGTTTATCAAGAAGTACCTCAAGTCGGCCGTCGTGGCGGGCGAGCTGGTGCAGACGAAGGGGAAGGGCGCGTCCGGCTCGTTCAAGCTTGCCGGCGCCGGCGGCGGGGGGGCGGCCGAGGGCGGCAAGGCTCGTGCTGGCGGTGCCAAGAAGAAGCGCGCCGCTCCGGCCAGCAAGGAGAAGAAGGGCGCCCGTGCGGCCGGCGCAAAGAAGGCTGGTGGCGTGAAGGCGGCGACCGGTCGGAAGGCGGGCGCCGCCAAGAAGGCGTCTGCGGCGTCGGCCGCGCCCGCGGGTGCGAAGAAGGCGGCTGCGGCCAAGCCGGCCAAGGCCAAGTCGCCGTCGAAGGCGAAGAAGGCCGCCAAGGTTCCGACGAAGAAGCCGAAGGCGCCGCGCCCGAAGAAGGCGACGACGCCGTCTAAGGCGAAGGCTTCGCCCAAGAAGAAGAAGTAGAGTAGAGGAGAAAGAGATGGGAGAAAGGAAGGGTTTGGCGCTTGACTCCGTCGTCCCCACCCCCCGTCGTCGTCTAGTGGCGCGCAAGAGACGCGCGGCCCAAAACGGCCCTTCTCAGGGCCATCAAAGCACGTCGGGGAAGGTTTTGATTGTCGTGTTGCGTTTGGTGTGGGTGTCTGTCTGGCGTTTCTGTATGCCCGTGGGGATGCTGTTTGCGTGCCGTGGTGGTTGGATTGCGGGGGTCGGTGGCGGGTGTGGGCGGCGGTAGCGGTAAGCGGTGTTGTTGTTGTTGTCGTGGTTGATTGTCGCCGTGTTTGTGGCGGCGGCCGACGGTTGGTTTTTCTGTCACGTTGTTTTGTTTGAATACGTTGGTTGGCTTGCCTGCGTTCGTTCGTCTCGGATGTCTGTCTTGTCGAGTCGTGTCTGGTCTTTGTTTTGTTTTGTTCCTTTGTGTGTGTGTGTGTGTGTGTGTTATGTTTTGCAACGGGGGGCACGTTGAGATGTGGAAGGAGTCGGCGGGGATTTCGGTGGCGCGTAGAGCGAGCGAGCGCGCGCGCCTGCCTGGCCGTTGGAGTGGAGTGCGGGTTTTTTTTGTTTTCGAAACGAAAGCGGCGGCCGGCCAGCCACCCGTGCGGTGTGACGTCGGCCGTTGGGTATTGTGCGCTTTGAGCGCCGGGGAGGGATGATGTGTGATTGTTGCGCGCTGCTAGCAGGCAGGCAGAGTGAGCGGGTGTGGCGGACGGACGGGAAGTGGTGGTTTTTTTTTGTTTTTGGGTTGCGGGGCGAGAGGCAGGCGACCGACAAAGTTTGCTCGCGACGGAGAGATGTTAGTGGCCCTGAAAAGGGCCGTTTTTGTTTGTGCGGTGCGGTGCGGTGCGGTGCCGCGGCGCGGTTTAGGCGCGCTCGCCGCGGATGCGGCGCGCGAGCTGGATGTCCTTGGGCATGATGGTGACGCGCTTGGCGTGGATTGCGCACAGGTTGGTGTCTTCGAAGAGGCCGACGAGGTAGGCCTCGCTGGCCTCCTGCAGGGCCATGACTGCGGAGCTCTGGAAGCGCAGGTCGGTCTTGAAGTCCTGGGCGATCTCGCGCACTAGGCGCTGGAATGGCAGCTTGCGGATGAGCAGCTCTGTGCTCTTCTGGTAGCGCCTGATTTCTCGCAGGGCGACGGTGCCCGGCCTGTAGCGGTGGGGCTTCTTGACGCCTCCGGTGGCGGGCGCGCTCTTCCTCGCCGCCTTGGTGGCGAGCTGTTTGCGCGGCGCCTTTCCGCCGGTGGACTTGCGGGCCGTTTGCTTTGTGCGGGCCATGGCGGTAGCGGTAGCGGAGCGGCGTGCGTGGAGGTTAGGTGCGGCGCGGCGTCCGGTGCTGCCTTGACAACGGGCCCGCGCGCCTCCGTGCTGCGCTTATATGCCCTCGGTTGCGCGTGGTGGGGGGAGGGCGGGCCAGAGTCTATATAGGGGGGCGGCGGGCGCGCTGGGCGCACTCGCAGTCGAGCAGCCGACCCGAGCGGAACGCTGCTCTCTGCACCTGGCGTAGCTGCCCGCGGATAGCTCCTTGGAGTGGTCCCCAATAAGCTACAACTGGCGTAGCTGCCAGTGACGCTCTTCTGAGCGGCACGAACTCGCGCAAGCTGCTTAACGCTTTCGGGCGCTAAGTGGCAAGAGCTTCGGCTCCACTTCCTGCAACTTCGGTTGCAAACCTCCCCAGCGGGACTCTCCCGTTCTTTGGTAGGGTAATCTCAGTGTCAGGGGCCCGTTCACGTCGGATAACCCCGCGCACTGTAGGCCGCTCTCTTCAACCCGCGCTCTCTTGCGCCGCGCATTGCACTCCGCGCAGATAGGTCGTAGGGACCCCCCTCTTCTGTAGGAACAGGATACACAGCGCTATCGCTAAAAAGCATTATTGTCGCTCCTTAAAAAGAGCAAAATTGTCGTGTTCCATCCTTCCCTATCCAAATAAATAATTACTCCTGAAACAGCGAAGATGTCCGATCTTTCCTGTGCTTCCCCACCACTCACCCGCAGCAAAGCTGCAGCACAAGAGGCGGTAATGCCGGCTACTCCCGCCATCATTTCCGTCCCGCTGTCCACCTTCCAGGAGCAGGTTGCCCTGAAGGACCAGCAGATCGCGGAACAGCTGGAGCTGATCGCAGAGCTGATGGGCAGCGAAAACACACGAACAGAAACACCCACACCACACACACAGGCACCTGCTGAACAACAGAAGGACATGCCCCCTATATCACCTCTGGCGGCCCAGGCACCGACGGAACCGGTTCCAGAGCCGACAGAGGACACAACAAACACTGATGAAGACGGGCCATGGCAGCAGGTCGGCCCAAGGCGCAAACAGCAGCCAACTACACAAACATGTGAGCCCACAAACTCACGAGGCAACGGCCAAGCGCTGCTGCCAACACCATCCACGCCGCGAACAAACAATAACAACACAGGGACCAACACAAACAACCCTGCGACTGCAGCAACCACAAACATACACGCAGCTACGCAGAACACTAACAACACCGCGACCGGCTTCCCACCGGTCATCATTCACAACTATGGAGACCTAAGTCTCCTAAACAGAGAATTTAACAATAAGCACAGCCCCACAACATACTACTCCAAGCTCACCGGGGAACACGCCGCACTGTACGTGGCGAACAAGACAGACTACACGAATCTACTGGACTTTCTCAAAGAAAGGAAGGTAGAACACTTCACGTACAGGACAGTCTTGGAAAAAACACAACAGTACGTGATTAAGGGGATAGACTCACGAACCCCGACCGACACGGTACACAACGAACTCTCTGCTCTTGGGTGGGAGTGCATTCGGGTAAACCGGATGTCAGAGTTCGGCACAGCGAGACCGTCACATAACTACATGGCGGAGCTGGCCGACACGGCCAAATCCCGCGACCTGCTGAAGTTAAAATTATTTCTTCACATGGTCGTTAATGTAGAGGTGTACAACACGCCGCGCACCCCCCAACAATGCCACA
This sequence comes from Schistocerca serialis cubense, assembly GCF_023864345.2. Taxonomy (NCBI): domain Eukaryota; kingdom Metazoa; phylum Arthropoda; class Insecta; order Orthoptera; family Acrididae; genus Schistocerca; species Schistocerca serialis. The sequence continues at coordinate 16,803 of NW_026048230.1, read as the reverse complement.
ACTGCCAGCGCTATGCGCACGCGGGTATCAGATGCGGTCTCGCACCCCGCTGCCGCATTTGCGCCGGCGGTCACACAACCCAACGCTGCAAACTCCCCAATACAGCACCTCGCAAGTGCGCCAACTGTGGTGCTGCCCATCCGGCAAACTACAGAGGGTGCATTGCATACAAAGCAGCTCTGAGGCGCAAAATCGCCAAACATGCGAAACCAACCGCCATCACAGTTCCAAAACCGCCCCCGCGCCCAGTAAGAAGTGGTTTATCCTTCGCTGGAGCGGTCGCTGGCAGCCCCAGCAGCGCGGGACGGTCAGAGGAGCCCCAGAGCTCAGAACACGCTCAGCAAACACCCCCAGCAACAGGCACACAACAGACATGCACAACAAATGACACCACACCCGCACCGGGCACACCGCACGAGACAAGCAACAACACCACCCTACCCCCTGAGATCGCGAACTGCAGCCCACCACAGGCTACAGAAAACGCACACACACAGGGACAACCACAGCGCCAGAGGAGGAGGAGAAGGAGAAACAGCCGCAGCACGAGGAACACGACCGCACCACAACAATTACACAGGCAACAGAACACCAACACCCACGAACACATCCCGGACACCAACTCAACAACCCACATAACACACCCACTCACCTCAGAAAATACACAGCCGCCCACAACTGCCACACGAACAACCGACTCGCAGGCCAGCCCTCACCAAACGCCAACACTGGAACAAGCGGCCGCTAACACGACCAACAACTCCCAGGCCGACATGACCAACATCACAACAACATTCCAGAGAGTAATGGAAACATTATTCCCCGGACGCACGACCACCGAAATAGTCACGAAGATTATGGGGTGTGTCTCACAACTCTTTATGCAGTTCATGTCGGGTACGCTCAACTGGACTAGCTTCCAAGCCACTATCACACCGCTCTTTACACTACTACATGGATAATACACCACACCAGCCCCGAAACGCAGACTTAAACACAGTCACACAGATCCTGTTTTGGAATGCCAACGGGATCGCAAACAAAAAAGCCGAGATGGCCGCGTTCATGGAGCGAAAGGGTATCCGAATCGCTCTTGTGAACGAAACACTGCTTACGCCTCGCAAACAACTAAACCTCCCAGGTTATTGCGTCTATCGTACCGACCGAGCGGATGGCAGGAGGGGAGGCGGCACGGCAATCATTATACACAGAGACATAGACCACACGAACATCGAGCTCCCAGCACTTGAAAGACTGGAGGCTACGGCCGTTAGGGTCAAGTTCAACGGAGCCAACACCACACTGGTATCGCTATACAATCCTCCTAAAAACATAGTAACACGCGATATCAGCACAGTACTCAACATGGCACCGCGGGTAATAGCCGCTGGAGACCTCAACGCAAAACACCCCGATTGGAACTCACGAATACGAACCTCCAACGGCAAGAAACTGTACGAACACGCACTAGGCCGAAACTACATTATACTTGGGCCGGACGTTCCGACGTTCGTGCCTACACAGGCCCGACATAGGCCAGACGTGTTAGACATAGCCCTCATAAAGGGCATCACATGCACTCTCAACCTAACGGTTGAAAACGATCTGGACTCAGACCACATGCCTGTAATACTGCACATGGAAGAGACACTGCAGGACATTGAACCACGCAGGATGCTTAACTACAAACGTGCGAACTGGACACTGTTCAAGGAAACGCTTGATAGTCGCATTCCTGACACTCACGAAATTAACAACACACAGCAAATCGATGAGGCTGTGGAGGCTCTCACAACTGCCGTCCAAGACGCAATGACTGACGCCATTCCATTTACAACACCAAGACAACACTCGACGGCCCTGCCCCAGGAAATCCTGGGCCTTATCTCAATGAGGAACCGCCTCAGGAGATACTGGCAGCGTACCAGGCGTCCGTTCTATAAACTGCACGTCAACAGACTCCAGGGCATAATACGGAATAAAATCCAAACATTCAGAAACGAACAATGGGGACAGAGACTCGCTCGGCTGGATACCACACGTCCTGGCGTGTGGCAGCTGGCCAGACACTTCACCAGGGAGAAACATTACATTCCCACGTTACAAGGACCAGACGGCCCAGCCTACTCCGCGACGGAGAAGGCAGAGCTTATGGCCACAACACTTGCAGCGTCCTTCATGCCGAATCTGGTTCCTTCAGACCCAGCATTCACACTTGAAACGGACCAGGAGGTTACACGACTTGTAGCCCAGCCCTCGCGCGACGTAATCAGACGTGCTAGCACAAATGAAGTCACATGGGCTATCAAGCACACCAACGCTAGAAAAGCCCCTGGGCCTGATGGCATTCAAAACCGTGTCCTCCAGGAGTTCACGGATAAAGCCGTAGAATACCTCACACACCTAACGAATGCCATCCTGACACACCAACACTTCCCTGACTTTTGGAAGGCGGCCAAGGTCCTGATGTTCAGGAAGCCAGGGAAAGACCACTCCCTCCCACAAAATTACCGTCCCATCAGTCTGCTGTGCTCGCTCAGCAAGATTGTTGAGAAGGTAATACTTAAACGTATCACTAGGCATTGCATCGCCAACGACACCCTAAGACCGGAGCAATTCGGCTTTAGGAATCACCACTCGACAACACAACAACTCCTCCGCGTAGTCGAACATATAACACACGGCTACAACATGAACAAAGCCACAGGGGCCGTGTTCCTAGACATCGAAAAGGCTTTCGATCGTCTCTGGCACAACGGACTCATACGCAAACTAAGCGAAGCTGGTTTCCCAGACGGACTCGTACGTCTCATACACTCATATCTCACGAACAGATGTTTCAACACTAACGTGCAGGATAAACAATCAACACAACACGGTATCCAAGCTGGAGTACCCCAAGGAAGCATTCTGGGGCCCATCTTGTTTAACCTGTACATTAATGACTACCCAGCGACACGAAACACGACGTTAGCCGTCTACGCGGATGACACAGCCATCCTCGCGCAAGACTGGAAACCGTCGAACATCAACTCACGAATACAGACAGCACTCAGAACAGCTGAGCCTTGGCTGGAGCGATGGCGTATTAAAGTAAACGTCGACAAGTGCGAAGCAGTTCTGTTCACACGCAGACCGAAACTACTGCGCAAACACCAACACTGTAGACCGATAACACTACATACACGCCCAATACGTTTCCGAGAGAAAGTCAGATACCTTGGTGTCTGGCTGGACCGGAAACTTACATGGGGGGACCACATCGAATACGTTGCCAACCGAGCGCACGCGAGGCTCAAACAGCTCTACCCAATGCTCAACAGGGAAAGCACACTGAATAGGAGGGTGTCGAGGTCCTTATACACTACACTGATTAGACCTCTGATGACGTACGCAGCTCCCGTCTGGGGATATGCAGCTCCCACACGACTGCGCCGCCTGCAGATCATACAGAACAAAGTGCTACGAATCATTAGCAATGCTCCACGCTACACACGCACCGTGGATCTTCACCATGAATACCGCCTTGATACCCTCAAGGAAGTATTCAAGAAACACGCTACACGACTATACAGGAACTCGAGACACTCGAACAATCCTTTCATCCTCACTCTGGGAAACTACGATCACAACCACAGGTGGAAACACAAGCGACCAAAGACACTGCTAGCTAGGGCATAACCACCTATGGTAAACTAACATACGCAAACAGCGACAAACGTCGGTAAGCCCCTGCATAACAGCAATACTGACTGGCAACTACCAGCTGCTATTAGAGCCGACCAACAGGCCACAGCAGGGACACCGACGAGCTCGCCCACAGACGCACGAACAATCTCCCAACACTCCCCCACACTGTGCCTCCGGTATATGACCTATCGGACACAAGACCGATAACAAACATAACTGTTGCAGGTCGCAGGACGCTGAACGAGGACTCTGTACCAGCACCCAGCGCCAGCCGCCGAGCAGCACAAACGCACAACGTCAAGGTATCGACATGCATGATACCCACTACTAACAAAGCCTATCCTTGCACAACCTATCGCAGGCAGCAAGACAACCGCTACTGCTCTTGCCGCCCGACCTAACTTTCGCAGAGGTTTTTTTTCCCTTGGCTCTTGCCTTGGCACTTTTTTTCCTCTGCCCTTCAAACCGCTACCCTTCGTCAGATTTCGTCCAATCTATCTCCAGATGAGCGCGTATTAATGGTTAATCCTAACCAGACGTACGCAAACATCGCAGTACCCACATCCTGCGACACCTCACTTTAGTGAATACTAACCCTTATGCAGAGATGGCAGTAGACCTTTTGTGTTGGCCATCATGCCGGTGTGGGCGTGGAGGGGCTCCACCTCTTGTAAAAGTAAAAAACGCTGGGCGCAGACCGTAGCCGACTCGCCAGCCGCTGCAGCTGCTGTTTGTGCACGTTTTGCTTTGCCCGAGGAAGGAAGGATGACAGGCCGCGGCAAGGGAGGAAAGGGGCTCGGCAAGGGTGGCGCCAAGCGGCACCGCAAGGTGTTGCGCGACAACATCCAGGGCATCACGAAGCCCGCCATCCGCCGCCTGGCTCGCAGGGGCGGCGTGAAGCGCATCTCTGGTCTGATCTACGAGGAGACCCGCGGGGTGCTGAAGGTGTTCCTGGAGAACGTGATCCGCGACGCGGTGACGTACACTGAGCACGCCAAGCGCAAGACTGTGACGGCCATGGACGTGGTGTACGCCCTGAAGAGGCAGGGGCGCACCCTGTACGGTTTCGGCGGTTAGGCTGCGTCGCAGCGGGCGCTGGCCTTCCCGCGGCCGTGCTTGTGGGTGGGAGAGACTAGAAAACGGCCCTTTTCAGGGCCACCACACTGTTCGGAAGTTGAAAAGTGCGAAAGAGTCTGTGTTGTTGTTGCTGCGTGTGTGCGCTGTGTTGTTTGTTTGTTTCTTTCTTTCTTTCCGTTTGAGCGACGTGATGTGACTGGGAGGGGAGAAGGAAAGGAAACGTGTCATGTGGCTGGCTGTGTGTGGAGCTGCTTCGTTTGTGTGTTTGTTATTGTGTGTCTTTGTATCGATCGCGACGGAGATGGCGGGCTGTGTGTTGTTGTGCGAGAGGCGGTGATTATTTGCTTGCGTGGTTTGGCTCTGTGTGTTTGTTTGCGGCGGCGGCGTTGGGGTTTCCGAGGCAAGGCGTGTGGGCATAGGCGGCCGGATCAGCTGTTTCGTTCGTGTCGACGGCCGTTGCGCGCGGGAGTGGAGGGCGGTGTGTCGACACGCCTCCCTTTAACAATGGTCATTATTGCTGCCGTTGTCGGTTTGGAAGGCGACTGCGACCGTGCAAAATGTGTGTGTGTGTGTGTGTGTTTTGGGCCACACGGGCTGTGTGGACGACAAGATGGCGGACGTGCGCCGGCGGCGGCTGTGCTGTGACGGTGCAAAGTTAAAACAAAACAAGGTGCGGCGAGGACGACTGAAATTTTGCTTTGGACGTAGGTTTGTGTGGTGGCCCTGAAAAGGGCCGATTGTTGTGGGCCGAGCCGGCAAAGCGCGTTGCGTGCAGGGGAGCACGCGGCGGCTGCGATTGCCTGGCCTCCTTTAGGCCTTCTTCTCGGTCTTCTTTGGCAGCAGGACGGCCTGGATGTTGGGCAGGACACCACCCTGTGCGATGGTGACGCCCGACAGGAGCTTGTTGAGCTCCTCGTCGTTGCGGATGGCAAGCTGCAGGTGGCGCGGGATGATGCGCGTCTTCTTGTTGTCGCGGGCCGCGTTTCCGGCCAGCTCGAGCACCTCAGCCGCGAGGTACTCCATGACGGCGGCGAGGTAGACGGGCGCCCCGGCGCCGACGCGCTCTGCGTAGTTTCCCTTGCGCAGGAGGCGGTGGATTCTGCCGACCGGGAACTGGAGCCCAGCCCTGCTTGAGCGGGACTTTGACTTGCCCTTGACTTTGCCTCCCTTTCCGCGTCCGGACATGGCGATGGGCTAGCGACGGTGCACACGAAACGGAAACGAAAACGACCGGTGCGAGCGGCAGCGAGTCGAGCAGCGGAGTGCGTGCCGGCGCAGCCGGGGTGGGGGTGCTTTATGGGCTCGGGTGCGGCGGCCGGTTGCGCGCGCGCCCCATTGGTCGGCGGCCGCAACAGGGCGAGCTGGTAAAGGTGCGGCGGCGGCTGGCGGCGGGTGCCACTGTGTGGGGAGACGCTGACTAGAGCGGAGCGCTTGCTACTGGTGTTGCTGCTGCCGTACGTTGGTTCGAGATGCCGCCCAAGACTAGCGGGAAGGCCGCCAAGAAGGCTGGCAAGGCGCAGAAGAACATTTCGAAGGGCGACAAGAAGAAGAAGCGCAAGAGGAAGGAGAGCTATGCCATCTACATCTACAAGGTGCTGAAGCAGGTGCACCCTGACACGGGCATCTCGTCGAAGGCGATGAGCATCATGAACAGCTTCGTGAACGACATTTTCGAGCGCATTGCGGCCGAGGCTTCTCGCCTGGCGCACTACAACAAGCGCTCGACCATCACGTCCCGCGAGATCCAGACCGCTGTGCGGCTGTTGCTGCCTGGCGAGCTGGCCAAGCACGCCGTGAGCGAGGGCACGAAGGCGGTGACCAAGTACACGAGCTCCAAGTAAGGAGGTGGCTCTGGAATGGAAGGAAGGAAGGATGGAGAAGGCTCCTCCGTTGCGAGAGCGGCAAAACGGCCCTTTTCAGGGCCACCAACTTGCCTTTTGCGGGAAGGGCGGAATTGTTGTTGTTGTTTGTGTGTGTGGACGGCTGTGATGTATGTGTGCATTTTGATTGTGGGTGGGGGGGCGCGTCAAAGCGTGTTGCGCGGGGTACGGCCACGAGGTTGGTCGCCGTGGCGTGGAATGGTGGCACGCCTCGTTGGCGTGGTTTTTGACCCATTGGTGTTGTTGGGGTGTGTGTGTGTGTTACCCGTCTGCGAGGGGGGACAGTGCGATCGGCGACTTTTGTGTCACCGTAACGACGGCCGTTTGCGGGTTTGTTTTTTTGCACATCATACATGGCGAGGGTGAAATGTGAAATGTTTTTGTTTGGTTTTTGTTTTGTTTTTTTGCCGCCCACTATTCCCTTTGCTGTACGCCGAGTTTGACAATGGTGCGACGTAACTGCAGCGTGGAGGTGTGTGAGTGACGTTGAAATGAACGTGCCATTAAGACGCATTGTTGTTGTATTGTACTGTACGTGTACGGCGACACGCACGATGATGTACCATTCGACTCTGATGTTTGATAGCCGTGTCTGACTGATTGCGTACGACGCACGCACACCGATGTCGTCATTCAAGATGCACGCTAGACGACGACGGCGGCGGCGGCGGTGGTCGTTTGTTTGGCGAATGTCTGTACACGTGTTTGTCTGTGTCCATCCGGTATGTATTTGTTTGTTTGAAAGTGTTTTGTGTGTCGGTGACGTGGTCCGATCCGTCGCCCCCTGAGTAACTGTCGATCGGCGCGATAGACCGGCGTCACGCAACTGAACCGAAGTCTTGGGCACACCCGTCATACTGTTGTACACCGTCGCGCTGAGAACGGTAACGAAAGGTTGACGTTGATCGGTCGAATGTCTGGGCAGAACGTGAGGAATGAGGCAAGAGTGCAAGGAGGGGGGGCAAAAGAGAGAGGAAGGGAAAAAGGGGAGAAACGCATTCGTAGAGCAACGGAACGTTCCCGTGTCGGAGGCGTATTGGAGCCGCACTGAAATGCGTTTAACGGCGGCGCGGCTGCAAGTGTCTGCCGTGGTGAACGTTACCTTTGACGGCTGCATTGGGCTTTGCCTTTGCTTTCGCTTTCGCTTTCGCGTTCGCTTTCGCTTTCCCGGATGTACGTAACGTTTGTTGATATGGTTCTGAGGAAGAGTGTATGACAGTGCCGTGCCGTCCATGTTCGTGTGCCCTCCCATTGTGTGTATGCTATTGTCTGTGTACTTGAATGATGTATGTAGGTGTTAGTGGACATGTTTTACCAGTGGGGGGAAATGGATCGTCGATAGTTGCCGTCACTCTGTCACGGTCGAGATGACGCACCCTCCGTACAGAAAGGTGTCGAGAAAGTGAGTGTGTGTGTGCGTCCGTGAATTGGCAGCGTTTGGAGGTGGGCGTGCCCTGCATGTGGCCCGGAAAAGGCTGTTCGTTAGGCGGTAGTGTTGTGTGGACAGGGGAGGGGCATGCGTAACGCTGCTGGCATGGCATTTCGGGAGATGGGAGGGGGCAAACGAGGAAACGAGGAGCGGCGGCCAAAGACGGGACGGGGAGGGGCGCGGTGTGGGTGGCTTGCGCCTGTGCTCGGCGTTGTGGTTTGTGCAAAAGAGGAGGAGAAAAACAATGTGAGTTGCCAGGGAGGGGAGCGGTGTTGTGTTGTGGTTGTCGTGGTGTAGCCGCAGACGCGGCTGTCAGTGAACGTGGCGAGACGGACGGATGCGCGGAGGGGCGGGGGCGGCGCATTTCGCCGGTGCCGTGCCGTGCCGTGCCTGAAAGCCGCGTGGTCGCTGTGTTGTTGGTGGCGTGGGGGCGAGGAGAGTACCGTACGGGTGTGCTTGTGCGCCGGAAATGGCACACTGCGCCCGCCCGTCTTGGAGGCTGATGGCTGTGGTGTGGAAATGGGGCGCGGTGATGTTGAAGCACAGAAAAGAAACCAAGAAAACGGAAGGCGTGATGCGGCGGTGGTGGTGAGAGCGGGAAAAACAAAACAAAAGAAAAAAAACAACAAAAAAAAAGAAGGAAAAACAACAAGAAACAAAAAAGAAAACAAAAAGTCTATCAATATTAAAATGTAAATGGAAATGGACCCAGGTATAACCTCCCTGCACAAATAGCAGAGAGTCCGATGATAATAAAAATGTGCCAGAATGTTAACGTCCCTACAAAACAAACCCAACGATAATATTAATGAAAGAGTGAACCGTATGTAACATTGCAACAGACATAATGAAACCTGATAAATTGTATAAGGGCAGCAGCCGTTGACCTTTGGCCCTGTATTCAGAATAAAAAGAGCCAAAGATCGTTACCCCAATGAAAAAGACACTGAAACACGTATGTAACATAGTAGCGATGGCGAGACATTGTAGCATCTGTGACCAGAGAGTTTGCGCTGGACTGCGCGAGTGTTGCGAGCGGTTCTCAGTCAGTCAGTCAGTCTGTGTAGTTGAGGGCTGTACTCTGTCAGTAGTCGTCGCGTGCAGTACGCTAATAGTCGTCATGCAGAGCGGTCGGTCAGTAGTAGCAGCCGAGTGCGGTTGTGTGATGTAGGCGGTCGGCAACACTGGTCAAGATGGTGAATAAGGTATACTGTTAATTGATATAATCGTTAGATAATGAGAAATTGTATTTATTGTAATTATTCTCCAACAAGTTCCCCAATAATAATTTTTATTTCAAAAGCATTTTTCAAACATTTAATCTTTTATTGAACTAAAGAGTTCGTTCCACTTCTTTGAAGAAAAATGTCACTAAAATCACAAAGAAAGAGAATATTATTATTTGCAATGCAGTTCCTCCAAGCGCTGCGCAACAACCAGAGCAGAAATGTGACATCCATTTATTCGGAGGTAAGACTTTAATTCTGATTGTTTTGCACAGGGCCAAAGACCGATATTTCGGTTTAATTGAAGTTTCTTGTCACTGAACGGACTTTTGTAAATGTTGTGTGAAGACTTTATATTTGAGTCAGATTGCGAATTGCACATTTTTGTTGCCATTTTCAATACCTCTCATTGTGGGCGAGGTTACAATTAGCGCAATGTCCATTAGCATCCGTAAATAACATTGTCCATTATTTTAAATATTGCTGGGAGGTTACAACACACACACACACACACACACACAAAACAAAAAACAAAAAAAAACAAAAAATTGCATTTATATCCGCTCCTCAATTGTAGATACCCCTTACACAGCTGTGTGCAATGAATGAGTGCTGGCTGGTAATTAATTGCACTCCTTGGAGGGAAATGCCATAGGAAGTAGTCTTTAAAAAGTGAATGTTTTTCGTTAAGAGACAAAAGTTACTTTAGAAAAAAAGTAATAGTGGGGCTTTTGTTGTTGAACAAAATAAGTACAATGAACATACGTTATCAGATTTGCGCAATGCAGCGTCACACCACCTTTTGATTATAACACAATATACTATACATCGTCCCGAACCGTGACCAGAGTCGCGAGACGAGCAGAGCACGCCGCCGACGCCCGCTCAGTACAACCGTCCACCCGCTACTACTGTCGACCGACTACTACCTCTCCCGACTCGCGCTACAATATATATAACAACTGTTCCTGGCGACCCGGTGCGTGCAACTACTGTCGTCTGGCGCGGTCCAAGCGCCGACTAGCAGCGATAAAGAACTCTCTGGTCAGACAGAGATGCTGTCATGCCTCGCCATCGCTCTGGTAATGAATACATACGTGGTGCAGCGTGCGTACCACCGGAACACGCAGTGGCGGAGCCAAAGACTGTGTTGTCGAGGTCGAGTGCGAGTGGGAAGAGAGGCAGCGTCGGCACGGAGATGCAAGCGAGCGCGAGACGCACGGGGGCTGCGGCGTGGCGCGTTTGCGGTCGGCGCCTTTGGTGGCAACGGCCGGGACAAGCAGCGGTGTATGGTGTGGTGCGGGGCGGACAGGGGCGGAGGCGGCGCGACGACGGCATGGGGGCGAAAACGGGACGGGGGACGGCGGATGTTGAGAGGCGTCACGCGCGGACAGGACACAGACACAGAGACACACAGATTGGAAAGGGAGGGTGCGCGGTAGTAGTTGGGAATGTGCGTACCGTGCGGGATGGGAGTGGGCGAGGAACACGGTCGTGGCCCCTGTTTTGGGTGCGTGTGATGACGTCGGTGTGTTGTGGGAAGGGAAGGTGCTGTGGCGGCGGCGCGTAATGGGCGTAGGCCGAAAAGAGAAAGGAACGTGGGCAGTGTGTTGGCAAGCGTCGGTTCGACTGCGACGTTGATGGGCAGGGCAGGGCAAGGTTAATGGTGGTAGGAGTAGGCGTGTGGGCGCAAAAAATCTGCCGCTGCAGGCGGTGCCGTAACCGCCATGGCGGGAAGGAGAGAGGGCCAAAGAAAGAAAGAAAGAAAGAAGAAAACAAAAAAAAAAAAAGGAGGGGGGGGGGGGCGAAAGTGGAGAGGCGGTGGTGTGAGAAGGGCGGGGGCGGAAGGAAGGCAGGAAGGACAAGAGGCGAGGCGACGGCTTGCTTTGTGTATCGGTCGGTCTCTGGCTATGCTTCGTTTTCTGCAGCAGGGTCGGTGCGCGGCGTGGCTCGCGGCAGTGGGAACGCCTGGTGGCTGGACGGCCAGCAATGCGGTTGGATGGGCGGCCACAGCACCGCACCTGTGCCCGAGGAGGAGACGCTGGCGGCGGGCCCTGAGGTGAGGCCGGCTCGGCTGGGGCTGTGGATGTGTAGGTGTGCGCCGCTGCTGCAACAACGAGTAAAACGCGAGAAGAAGGGATGGCGGTAGAGAGGAAAAAAAGAAAAAGGTCGTGTTGTGTTGATGCGCAGGCAGACGCGTACAGAGGGACGAGCCCGGTCTGCAGCAGGGTGTGGCCGTGCCGAGTGCAGAGCAGCGGCGGCTCGGTTCGGTTCGGCCCGGCCCGGCGGGCCGCGCTGTTGTCGCGGACGTGAGCGCCCCCTGGCGGGTGGCCGGAGGCGGCGCGGCGTGTTGGACGTGTGGCTGGTGGCAGTGCACAATTTGCGAGTGGCTGGCGGTGTGGTGTGGCGGTTGGCGCGTCGGGCGGCGGAGAGGTATGTGTTGCGGGCGCCCTTTGCTGCGCTGCGTCGTTGCGTGTGCCGTACAGGGCGGGCGCTTGTCGACTGTGTGGGCGGTGTGGCGAATTGGCGTGAAACGGCTGCCGAGAGGTGTGTGGTAGCGAGCCGGTCGGTGGTGTCAGTGCGAAGGGGAATGTGCGTGCGTTTGGCGGTTTCGGTGTGCTTTTTGCGGCGTGAGAGTGGGAATTAGTGGGGCCGGCTGTTGTGTTGGTTCCTTGTGTCTTGTGTCGCGTAGCTTGATGGCAACGTGGAAGGACGCCGGTTTCGTTTCGAGCCTTGCGTGTGGTTGTCGACGTTGACTGGTTGGCGTGTGCCGATGCACGTGCATGTGTGGGTCGCGAGTGCGTTTTTGGCTGGCTGTGTGTGTGTGTGTGTGTTTTGGGGGGGAAGGGGGAGGCGGTGGTGAAAGTGCAGTCGTTGCCACGGGCGTCGTCGGGTGGGGCTGGGGCTGTGCGTCGTGGCGGAAAGGTGGTAGGTTGCGGGAAGCGAGCCCGTCGTTGACGGTGTCGCGTGAGTTGTGAATCGAGTGGGGCGCGGGGCGCGGGACAGGAGCAGCGTGCCGCTGCGTCGTGGTCGTCAGCAGAGGCTGTGCGTGTGCTTGTCCTTTTTGTGGGCGGTTCGTGCGAGGCGTTTTTGTTTTGTGTTGCCCTAGTTGTTAGTTTATTTTGTTTGTGTTTGTTATTTTGAGACGACGACTGGTTGGTGGCGTGCGCGCGAAGTGGCGGTGTGCGCTTCCCGTGTCGTTTGTGTTGTTTGGTTTTTTTGTTTTTGTGTGTTTTTTTTTTTTGTTTTTTTTTTTTTTTTTTTTTTTTTGCACTGGGCCCCGGTGGGTGGGTGCGTGTGTGTCGATTGCCGGCTGGCGAAAGGTGCGCCATCGGCGGGGTGGGTCGCCGGCACAAGTAGAGGCGGCGGCGTTGTTGCTGTTGTTGTGTGGTGTTTGTTTTGTTCGGCTGTGTCGGCGAGCTGTGTTGCGGTGCGTGTGAATGGTGGTGCAAAAGTGCTGGCGTTGGGGCTGCGACTGCGACGGCGACGGCGGCGAGCCGCGGGCGCGCCATTGATAGTGATGTTGTGAACAGCGGCTGTGTACGGTAGTGGTGTTGTTGTAGCACGACGTGCATCCGGGCCGGCGCGGAAAGCGCAGTTGCGGGCGGTTGCCCTTCGGTGCCAGCCATGTCGCGTGAGCGGCGGGTTGCTCTGGTGTCGACACGTGGTGCTCTGGGTTGTTGTGTGGTGCCCTTTGGCCGGTGGGGGTGGTTCGCGTGTGTCTCGTTCGCGCTCGGTGTCTGGTCGTGGTCGTGCTGCTCCCCCGTCTGTCGGCGGTTTCCGACGTCGTCTGTACGTTTTTGTTCGTTTGCGGCGTGCCTGCCGACGTCGTCCCGTCGCGACCTTTCAACCGAAAGTGTGGCGCCCGAAGGTGAACGAACGTAACCCTGACCTCGGCGCTTTACGCTGAGCCGAGCGAACCGAACCGAACCTAACCTGTGGTGTGGCGAGGTGAGCTCAGCCTGTGAGCCCCTAACGTCTACGTAAGGTAAGCTGTCCGGCTCACGCCTCACGTTTTTGAACGCTTTTTTAACCTACGTTTGACGCTTCTTAACCTAGCACTGACCCCTTAACCTAACGTGTAACCTAACCTAACCTAACCTAACCTAACCTAACCTAACCTAACCTAACCTCTGACGCCTGACGTGTTTGAATGCTTAACCTAAGTTTGACGCTTAACCTAACCCAAGTCCCCTTAACCTAACCCACGTCCACCTAACCTAACCTAACCTAACGTAGACGTGTAAACGTAATGTGTAACGCGTAACGTGTAAGGTCGGCTGTCGTGTGTGCTTGACGGCAGATTGGGTTGGTCTGTAGATTCGGATTGCGGTTTGCCTCGGTCGAGGGGTTGGGTCGGAAGCGGCGAGGGGCGGCGGCGCCTGTTGCGCAGGCGGCGTCCGTTTGCGGCGGGCAATTGTTGAGAAACGGCTGTGAATGTTGGCGGGCGAGAGGAGGAGGACGGCGCGCGATGTGGCCCGACGGCTGCGGGCCGATCGGGAAACGGCGGGAGGGCGACGGAAGGCGATGGGGCGGCGGAGGCGCGTTTGCACGGCCGTCATCGCCGCACGCCTCGGCTTGTGTGGCTGTGGCGCCGGCCGCGCTGGCCGGGCTGCCGCGGCGACGGTGTGGGAGTTTTGCCGAAGGTTTGGCCATTGTGGCGGGTCGTCGGCTGGGGCTGTGGGGGCGGCATTTGGGCGGGGGCGGCGATTCTCGGCGGGCCGACCCAGGCTGTAGCGCGCGGTAGCTGCAGTTTGGCCGTGGTTTGCGGCGCTGCCGTGGCGACTGGTTGGCGACTGTGGTGTGGCTGTGTGTAGCCCCATCCTCGGTGGTTTGAAAGGCGCGGGCGGTTGTGGCGCAGGTTTGGGGCTGCTCCGCACAGGCTGTCGGACGTTGGGCGGTAGCAAGCGCGGGAGGCGCGGCGCGGCGGCGCGCAGAGTGGCGGCCGCTCTCTCGGCCGTCCGCGCCCGCCCGCGACACTGGCTGGGCCTTGTGATTCTCTGCTCTGCTGCTGTGCTGTGCTTGCGTGCCTGCCTGCCGTCCCGCTCGCTCTCGCTGTGTGTTACGCGCGTCGTCGAAATGGCAGATCAGGCGGCTACGAACGAGACTGCTGCGGCACCCGCCGCCACCGGCACTACGAAGAAGGCCAAGTCTGCGTCGTCTGCGAAGAAGCCGCGCGCCAAGCCTGCGCACCCGCGCACCTCTGAGATGGTGACGGCCGCCATCAAGAGTCTGAAGGAGCGCGGCGGGTCGTCGCTGCAGGCGATCAAGAAGTACATAGCCGCGCACTACAAGCTGGACGCGGAGAAGCTGGCGCCGTTTATCAAGAAGTACCTCAAGTCGGCCGTCGTGGCGGGCGAGCTGGTGCAGACGAAGGGGAAGGGCGCGTCCGGCTCGTTCAAGCTTGCCGGCGCCGGCGGCGGGGGGGCGGCCGAGGGCGGCAAGGCTCGTGCTGGCGGTGCCAAGAAGAAGCGCGCCGCTCCGGCCAGCAAGGAGAAGAAGGGCGCCCGTGCGGCCGGCGCAAAGAAGGCTGGTGGCGTGAAGGCGGCGACCGGTCGGAAGGCGGGCGCCGCCAAGAAGGCGTCTGCGGCGTCGGCCGCGCCCGCGGGTGCGAAGAAGGCGGCTGCGGCCAAGCCGGCCAAGGCCAAGTCGCCGTCGAAGGCGAAGAAGGCCGCCAAGGTTCCGACGAAGAAGCCGAAGGCGCCGCGCCCGAAGAAGGCGACGACGCCGTCTAAGGCGAAGGCTTCGCCCAAGAAGAAGAAGTAGAGTAGAGGAGAAAGAGATGAGGAGAAAGGAAGGGTTTGGCGCTTGACTCCGTCGTCCCCACCCCCCGTCGTCGTCTAGTGGCGCGCAAGAGACGCGCGGCCCAAAACGGCCCTTCTCAGGGCCATCAAAGCACGTCGGGGAAGGTTTTGATTGTCGTGTTGCGTTTGGTGTGGGTGTCTGTCTGGCGTTTCTGTATGCCCGTGGGGATGCTGTTTGCGTGCCGTGGTGGTTGGATTGCGGGGGTCGGTGGCGGGTGTGGGCGGCGGTAGCGGTAAGCGGTGTTGTTGTTGTTGTCGTGGTTGATTGTCGCCGTGTTTGTGGCGGCGGCCGACGGTTGGTTTTTCTGTCACGTTGTTTTGTTTGAATACGTTGGTTGGCTTGCCTGCGTTCGTTCGTCTCGGATGTCTGTCTTGTCGAGTCGTGTCTGGTCTTTGTTTTGTTTTGTTCCTTTGTGTGTGTGTGTGTGTGTGTGTTATGTTTTGCAACGGGGGGCACGTTGAGATGTGGAAGGAGTCGGCGGGGATTTCGGTGGCGCGTAGAGCGAGCGAGCGCGCGCGCCTGCCTGGCCGTTGGCCGTCGGAGTGGAGTGCGGGTTTTTTTTTGTTTTCGAAACGAAAGCGGCGGCCGGCCAGCCACCCGTGCGGTGTGACGTCGGCCGTTGGGTATTGTGCGCTTTGAGCGCCGGGGAGGGATGATGTGTGATTGTTGCGCGCTGCTAGCAGGCAGGCAGAGTGAGCGGGTGTGGCGGACGGACGGGAAGTGGTGGTTTTTTTTTGTTTTTGGGTTGCGGGGCGAGAGGCAGGCGACCGACAAAGTTTGCTCGCGACGGAGAGATGTTAGTGGCCCTGAAAAGGGCCGTTTTTGTTTGTGCGGTGCGGTGCGGTGCGGTGCCGCGGCGCGGTTTAGGCGCGCTCGCCGCGGATGCGGCGCGCGAGCTGGATGTCCTTGGGCATGATGGTGACGCGCTTGGCGTGGATTGCGCACAGGTTGGTGTCTTCGAAGAGGCCGACGAGGTAGGCCTCGCTGGCCTCCTGCAGGGCCATGACTGCGGAGCTCTGGAAGCGCAGGTCGGTCTTGAAGTCCTGGGCGATCTCGCGCACTAGGCGCTGGAATGGCAGCTTGCGGATGAGCAGCTCTGTGCTCTTCTGGTAGCGCCTGATTTCTCGCAGGGCGACGGTGCCCGGCCTGTAGCGGTGGGGCTTCTTGACGCCTCCGGTGGCGGGCGCGCTCTTCCTCGCCGCCTTGGTGGCGAGCTGTTTGCGCGGCGCCTTTCCGCCGGTGGACTTGCGGGCCGTTTGCTTTGTGCGGGCCATGGCGGTAGCGGTAGCGGTAGCGGAGCGGCGTGCGTGGAGGTTAGGTGCGGCGCGGCGTCCGGTGCTGCCTTGACAACGGGCCCGCGCGCCTCCGTGCTGCGCTTATATGCCCTCGGTTGCGCGTGGTGGGGGGAGGGCGGGCCAGAGTCTATATAGGGGGGCGGCGGCGCGCTGGGCGCAGACCGTAGCCGACTCGCCAGCCGCTGCAGCTGCTGTTTGTGCACGTTTTGCTTTGCCCGAGGAAGGAAGGATGACAGGCCGCGGCAAGGGAGGAAAGGGGCTCGGCAAGGGTGGCGCCAAGCGGCACCGCAAGGTGTTGCGCGACAACATCCAGGGCATCACGAAGCCCGCCATCCGCCGCCTGGCTCGCAGGGGCGGCGTGAAGCGCATCTCTGGTCTGATCTACGAGGAGACCCGCGGGG
>NW_026048229.1:30000-32475 GCF_023864345.2 Schistocerca serialis cubense | reverse complement strand
GCTACCTTAAGAGAGTCATAGTTACTCCCGCCGTTTACCCGCGCTTGCTTGAATTTCTTCACGTTGACATTCAGAGCACTGGGCAGAAATCACATTGCGTCAACACCCGCTAGGGCCATCGCAATGCTTTGTTTTAATTAGACAGTCGGATTCCCCCAGTCCGTGCCAGTTCTGAGTTGATCGTTGAATGGCGGCCGAAGAGAATCCGCGCACCCGCGCGCCCCCGGAGGAGCACGCTAAGGCGGACGCGGCCTCGCAGCAAGGAAGATCCGTGGGAGGCCAAGGCACGGGACCGAGCTCGGATCCTGCACGCAGGTTGAAGCACCGGGGCGCGAACGCCGCGCAGGCGCGCGCATCCTGCACCGCCGGCCAGCACGAGGCCGACCAACGGCGAGAGCAGACCACGCCCGCGCTAAACGCCCGCACTTACCGGCACCCCTACGGCACTCACCTCGCCCAGGCCCGGCACGTTAGCGCTGACCCACTTCCCGACCAAGCCCGACACGCCCCGATCCTCAGAGCCAATCCTTATCCCGAAGTTACGGATCCAATTTGCCGACTTCCCTTACCTACATTATTCTATCGACTAGAGGCTCTTCACCTTGGAGACCTGCTGCGGATATGGGTACGAACCGGCGCGACACCTCCACGTGGCCCTCTCCCGGATTTTCAAGGTCCGAGGGGAAGATCGGGACACCGCCGCAACTGCGGTGCTCTTCGCGTTCCAAACCCTATCTCCCTGCTAGAGGATTCCAGGGAACTCGAACGCTCATGCAGAAAAGAAAACTCTTCCCCGATCTCCCGACGGCGTCTCCGGGTCCTTTTGGGTTACCCCGACGAGCATCTCTAAAAGAGGGGCCCGACTTGTATCGGTTCCGCTGCCGGGTTCCGGAATAGGAACCGGATTCCCTTTCGCCCAACGGGGGCCAGCACAAAGCGCATCATGCTATGACGGCCCCCATCAACATCGGATTTCTCCTAGGGCTTAGGATCGACTGACTCGTGTGCAACGGCTGTTCACACGAAACCCTTCTCCGCGTCAGCCCTCCAGGGCCTCGCTGGAGTATTTGCTACTACCACCAAGATCTGCACCGACGGCGGCTCCAGGCAGGCTCACGCCCAGACCCTTCTGCGCCCACCGCCGCGACCCTCCTACTCGTCAGGGCTTCGCGGCCGGCCGCAAGGACCGGCCATGACTGCCAGACTGACGGCCGAGTATAGGCACGACGCTTCAGCGCCATCCATTTTCAGGGCTAGTTGCTTCGGCAGGTGAGTTGTTACACACTCCTTAGCGGATTCCGACTTCCATGGCCACCGTCCTGCTGTCTTAAGCAACCAACGCCTTTCATGGTTTCCCATGAGCGTCGATTCGGGCGCCTTAACTCGGCGTTTGGTTCATCCCACAGCGCCAGTTCTGCTTACCAAAAGTGGCCCACTTGGCACTCCGATCCGAGTCGTTTGCTCGCGGCTTCAGCATATCAAGCAAGCCGGAGATCTCACCCATTTAAAGTTTGAGAATAGGTTGAGGTCGTTTCGGCCCCAAGGCCTCTAATCATTCGCTTTACCGGATGAGACTCGTACGAGCACCAGCTATCCTGAGGGAAACTTCGGAGGGAACCAGCTACTAGATGGTTCGATTAGTCTTTCGCCCCTATACCCAGCTCCGACGATCGATTTGCACGTCAGAATCGCTACGGACCTCCATCAGGGTTTCCCCTGACTTCGTCCTGGCCAGGCATAGTTCACCATCTTTCGGGTCCCAACGTGTACGCTCTAGGTGCGCCTCACCTCGCAATGAGGACGAGACGCCCCGGGAGTGCGGAGGCCGCCGCCCCGTGAAGGGCGGGGAAGCCCCATCCTCCCTCGGCCCGCGCAAGGCGAGACCTTCACTTTCATTACGCCTTTAGGTTTCGTACAGCCCAATGACTCGCGCACATGTTAGACTCCTTGGTCCGTGTTTCAAGACGGGTCGTGAAATTGTCCAAAGCTGAAGCGCCGCTGACGGGAGCGATTATTCCGCCCGAGAGCATCCCGAGCCAACAGCGGCGCGGGTCCGGGGCCGGGCCAGGTAGGTCCGTCATCCGGGAAGAACCGCGCGCGCTTGCCGGGAGCCCGAGCGCCCAAAGGGGCGAATCGACTCCTCCAGATATACCGCCGGGCAGCCAGCCAGGACACCGGGGCTCTGCCCAACAGACGCGAACCGAGGCCCGCGGAAGGACAGGCTGCGCACCCGGGCCGTAGGCCGGCACCCAGCGGGTCGCGACGTCCTACTAGGGGAGAAGTGCGGCCCACCGCACACCGGAACGGCCCCGCCCCGCGGCGAGTGGAAAGGCAACCGGACACGACCCCGCCGCGAATTGCTCCGCGCGGGCGGCCGGCCCCATCTGCCGAGGGCGGAGGCCAGTGGCCGGATGGGCGTGAATCTCACCCGTTCGACCTTTCGGACTTCTCACGTTTACCCCAGAACGGTTTCAC
>NW_026048229.1:22500-27500 GCF_023864345.2 Schistocerca serialis cubense | reverse complement strand
GGGCCTCGGATGAGTCCCGTATCGTTATTTTTCGTCACTACCTCCCCGTGCCGGGAGTGGGTAATTTGCGCGCCTGCTGCCTTCCTTGGATGTGGTAGCCGTTTCTCAGGCTCCCTCTCCGGAATCGAACCCTGATTCCCCGTTACCCGTTACAACCATGGTAGGCGCAGAACCTACCATCGACAGTTGATAAGGCAGACATTTGAAAGATGCGTCGCCGGTACGAGGACCGTGCGATCAGCCCAAAGTTATTCAGAGTCACCAAGGCAAACGGACCGGACGAGCCGACCGATTGGTTTTGATCTAATAAAAGCGTCCCTTCCATCTCTGGTCGGGACTCTGTTTGCATGTATTAGCTCTAGAATTACCACAGTTATCCAAGTAACGTGGGTACGATCTAAGGAACCATAACTGATTTAATGAGCCATTCGCGGTTTCACCTTAATGCGGCTTGTACTGAGACATGCATGGCTTAATCTTTGAGACAAGCATATGACTACTGGCAGGATCAACCAGGGAGCTGCGTCAACTAGAGCTGAGCAGCCGGCCGCCCGGGAGTGTGTCCCGGGGGCCCGCGCGAACACGCAAGCGTCCGCTCAATTATTCTGCAAACAGGAGGAGGCTGAGCTCCCCTGCACAACACACCTCGAAACCCTCTCAGGTCCCGGCGGCGCGCAGCGCCGTCCTAAGTACTTGGTCGGGTTCGAGAGAGGCGCAATCGCCCGGAGTTAGGCGAGTAGACGCTTTAGGTGCGACCACCCGTGCTCCCAACTGAGCTTGCCGCTGCCGACAGAGGCCCGGGAGCGTGCTGTCGTGGCATTGCCGGCGGGAGACAACACGCGCCACCTACGGTGACCGGCAGCTCCAACGCCAGCGCCACAGAAGGACAAAAGCCCCACTTGGGTGCCGAAGCGAACTCTCCCAGCACAGCGCACGCGCCAACACGTCCGCACAGCTGCGATACAAACCACCTGCGAGAACCGCTGGGGCGACCGAGCAGCAGACGGCGTCGCGGCGCCGAGCGCCGGGCGGCGGCGCATCCTCAGCGCACACAGTCCTCAATCGGACCAGCACACTGCAGATGGCCACCGCGCTTCGCACCGGGCCCGCGAGGACCTACTTTGGCCGCAAGGCGCCGCGAGCAGGGGGCGCCGGCGCGCAGCTGCGCCGCCTGCCGCGTCCGTCGGCCGGCGCGCCTGCCACTGGCCGCCCCCACCAGCCGGCTGTAGCGCGTGCGCCCACGCACCGCGCTGCCAGCACGCCGGGCGGCCCCCCCTCACCGGCCGGGGACGGTCCCACCCAGCCACCGCCGCGTATCGCCTCACACCCAGATCCCCTTTCGCGTTCGTGGGCATGGTGGGTCCCCTTTCACGTTCGTGGGCATGGTGGGTATCCCTGAAACAACCGGTTAATAGCTCGACCGATCGTCGCCAACACTGATTCACCTCTAGCGAGAACAACCGCACCACAACGGGTTACCTGTTGTTCATTTGCGTAACGTCACCAGCAAACGTAGACGTCCATCGCCATTTGCAACGAGTATTGCATGCCTGTGTCAGGTGTCACAACACACTACGTCTGCCCACATAGACGCAACAACATGTGCACGCCTCGAGAACACGTGGAAGGTAGCCCCCGTACGTATGCGGTGTCCATTGCGCGAACGACTGTCAGCCGGCCTCTGCAGGATGTCGCAGATGTGGAACGCGGTGCAACATGCTATCACGGTGTGTGAGAAGAGACGACTACGTCCGAATACACGCTCCACTACATCAACAGACTGCTCATGCTGATCGCCATCCAGGGCGTCCGTTCCTCCCACACGTCTGAATGGCGTACCACACTGCAATCCAGCTCTTATAGGGAGACGACACGTAGCTGCGTGCACAATATTTGGACTGTATGGTCTGCCGTTGCTAGGCGCAGTCGTCGTACGGTCACACATGTGCCACGATGTATCATTCAGTACATACGGACCAATGTGCAGTACAGTTTGTGGGTTTTGCGTACATCGGCGGACAGGTGACAGGCCGTACCACAACGTAGGCTGAGTACGTCGGCATGCGAAGGGCATTGAACATGCAAACTTCTCAACGACCAGCTTGCGAAGGCAGGGGGGAAGGGGGGGGGGCATGTACGTCCTGCTGCTATCCACATTACAGTGTATAGCAGGAGCATGTGGAAAGTCAGCAACACCTGCAAGGTGTTTAACATGACGCGATACACAGGGGACCGGGCAGTGCGAATAGCGAACTATATTGCGAGGGTTGCGGTTAGGCAACACTACACTAATTTAACGAGTTGCATAACAATTACAGAGCAGGTTCAGCGACAACGTGCGTCAGGTTAAGGCGCAATATAGGTTAGGTTGAGGCACAATATAGGTTAGGTTAAGGCACAACATGGGTTACGTTAAGGCACAAATTGGGTTACGTTAAGGCACAACATGGGTTACGTTAAGGCACAACATGGGTTACGTTAAGGCACAAATTAGGTTACGTTAAGGCACAAATTAGGTTACGTTAAGGCACAAATTAGGTTACGTTAAGGCACAAATTAGGTTACGTTAAGGCACAAATTAGGTTACGTTAAGGCACAAATTAGGTTACGTTAAGGCACAAATTAGGTTACGTTAAGGCACAAATTAGGTTACGTTAAGGCACAAATTAGGTTACGTTAAGGCACAAATTAGGTTACGTTAAGGCACAAATTAGGTTACGTTAAGGCACAAATTAGGTTACGTTAAGGCACAAATTAGGTTACGTTAAGGCACAAATTAGGTTACGTTAAGGCACAAATTAGGTTACGTTAAGGCACAAATTAGGTTACGTTAAGGCACAAATTAGGTTACGTTAAGGCACAAATTAGGTTACGTTAAGGCACAAATTAGGTTACGTTAAGGCACAAATTAGGTTACGTTAAGGTACAATATGGGTTAGGTTAAGGTACAATATGGGTTAGGTTAAGGTACAATATGGGTTAGGTTAAGGTACAATATGGGTTAGGTTAAGGTACAATATGGGTTAGGTTAAGGCACAACGTAGGTTAGGTTAAGGCACAACATAGGTTAGGTTAAGGCACAACATAGGTTAGGTTAAGGCACAACATAGGTTAGGTTAAGGCACAACATAGGTTAGGTTAAGGCACAACATAGGTTAGGTTAAGGCACAACATAGGTTAGGTTAAGGCACAACATAGGTTAGGTTAAGGCACAACATAGGTTAGGTTAAGGCACAACATAGGTTAGGTTAAGGCACAACATAGGTTAGGTTAAGGCACAACGTAGGTTAGGTTAAGGCACAACGTAGGTTAGGTTAAGGCACAACGTAGGTTAGGTTAAGGCACAACGTAGGTTAGGTTAAGGCACAACGTAGGTTAGGTTAAGGCACAACGTAGGTTAGGTTAAGGCACAACGTAGGTTAGGTTAAGGCACAACGTAGGTTAGGTTAAGGCACAACGTAGGTTAGGTTAAGGCACAACGTAGGTTAGGTTAAGGCACAACGTAGGTTAGGTTAAGGCACAACGTAGGTTAGGTTAAGGCACAACGTAGGTTAGGTTAAGGCACAACGTAGGTTAGGTTAAGGCACAACGTAGGTTAGGTTAAGGCACAACGTAGGTTAGGTTAAGGCACAACGTAGGTTAGGTTAAGGCACAACGTAGGTTAGGTTAAGGCACAACGTAGGTTAGGTTAAGGCACAACGTAGGTTAGGTTAAGGCACAACGTAGGTTAGGTTAAGGCACAACGTAGGTTAGGTTAAGGCACAACGTAGGTTAGGTTAAGGCACAACGTAGGTTAGGTTAAGGCACAACGTAGGTTAGGTTAAGGCACAACGTAGGTTAGGTTAAGGCACAACGTAGGTTAGGTTAAGGCACAACGTAGGTTAGGTTAAGGCACAACGTAGGTTAGGTTAAGGCACAACGTAGGTTAGGTTAAGGCACAACGTAGGTTAGGTTAAGGCACAACGTAGGTTAGGTTAAGGCACAACATAGGTTAGGTTAAGGCACAACATAGGTTAGGTTAAGGCACAACATAGGTTAGGTTAAGGCACAACATAGGTTAGGTTAAGGCACAACATAGGTTAGGTTAAGGCACAACGTAGGTTAGGTTAAGGCACAACGTAGGTTAGGTTAAGGCACAACGTAGGTTAGGTTAAGGCACAACGTAGGTTAGGTTAAGGTACAACGTAGGTTAGGTTAAGGTACAACGTAGGTTAGGTTAAGGTACAACGTAGGTTAGGTTAAGGTACAACGTAGGTTAGGTTAAGGTACAACGTAGGTTAGGTTAAGGTACAACGTAGGTTAGGTTAAGGTACAACGTAGGTTAGGTTAAGGTACAACGTAGGTTAGGTTAAGGTACAACGTAGGTTAGGTGAAGGCGCAATGTAGGTTAGGTTAAGGTACGATATACCTTAGGTTAAGGTACAATATCGCTTAGGTTAAGGTACAATATAGCTTAGGTTAAGGTACACGTTGTAGGGAAAGGTGTATTTTGGGGGGGGAGGGGGCGGCAGGTTCGTTGATAGTGATTATCGTAAGTGCATGCCTGCGGGATCATCCGATTTGTCACGTCAGGATGCACTTGTGGCTCATGACAGGCGGCGCTCCGATTCCAAGGTTGTGGCAGATCTGTGTCTTTCATTCCTGCCATTGTTTGTGTACTGTGACAGGAGGCAGTATTGTGATGTTGGGTGCACCCCTGTGTAGGACATGTGTGGGTGTTCGTGGCTTAGCTGAGCAATGGCGGATGTCGGAAGGGTGGGATATTCTGTTTTCTGGGTGGACCTCCCGGTCTGGTTATGATAGTGTGGATTGTGTAATGTGGCGGAGAGGATGCACCGGATGTTCTTCCATGCTGGTGGTTAGATATTGTGTGTGTGCCTGTTAGAGGCAGAGAGTAGTGTGTGATAGTGTCTGGCTGACGTGTGGTTCTCATTGTGTGCAGAGTCTTTCAGCATGTATAGGGACGGTTGTATATATTATCTGTATTCTGATGGCTCTGC
>NW_026048229.1:5000-17500 GCF_023864345.2 Schistocerca serialis cubense | reverse complement strand
GCCGGACACTGCATATCCTGCAAGCAGGTAAACAGCGCCGGCCACCACAGATTATCAAACGCCCCTGAGATGTCCACCATCACTCCTAGAACATATGTGCAGTTCGACGAGCTGACAAGTTCGGCCGCCGTGTTGATGGCGTCTTCCGTCGATTTTCCACGGCGGAAACCGAATTGCCATTCGTGCATTCCTGCCATTTCCCGGTGACCAGTCAATCTCGCACAGAGCAATTTCTCAAGGGCTTTGCCCAAGGTATCTAGCAGACATATTGGCCTGTATGCTTTGTGTTCTGTTGGGTCCTTGTCTGGCTTCTTTAGTATTATTATTTCTGCTCTTTTCCATCTCCTTGGAAAAGTACCTCTTTCCAGACATTTATTATATAGGTTTGCTAGTATCGGGGCTATTTTTCCTTTTATTGCTTGAAGTACCTCAACCGTGACCCTGTCGGGTCCGGGAGATTTTCCTCTTTTTAGGTTTGATATTACGTCTACCACCTCCTGCGGTGAGAAGGGGTAGACCATTGTATTGTTGTTGTATTCTTCTTGTGCTCTCTCTCTTATAGCCGCCTGCTCCGGTGTGTCCTCAGAGGGATCATCATCCGGTAGCAGGGCTTGGAGGAGCACCGTTATTGTTTCTTGTCTGGTTGTGGTCATTCTATTTTCGCCTGGTATTCTTATAGATGATAAGACTGTTGGAGCTCTTATTTTTTCCCTAGCTAACTTGTATGGCTTTCCCCAGGGATCCATTGCCAGGTTATTTCTTACGAAATTTTCCCAGCTTCTTTTTCTAACTTCTATAATTTCTCTTTTATATCTCTCCCTTAGTTGTCTGTATATACGCAGTCTATGCTCCCTGTCTTGTGGGTTAAATGTGCGCTGATACCTGCGTCTTGCCCTGCGCGTAGCCTGACGTAGGTCACTTAGTTCTGGAGTCCATGGTGCCGGGTGCACGCTTTGGACTCTGCTTCTCTTTGGTACGACTGCTTCTATTACTTCCTTTATACTTTGAACTATCTGCTCCGCTGTTTCATCAACCTCGAGATCCTCATCCAGCTCTGGCGGGCTGTACTCCCGGGAGAGTCTTTCCCAGTCTACCTTTTTATAGTCATATTCTGAAAGCCATTCCTGTGGCGCCACATTCTGTTCTGATTTTAGTATATACTTTATTACATTATGATCACTGGTCGTTGCATTCTCCAATACCTCCCATTTATCTATTTTATTGGTAGCCCTGTTATTTGCCAGTGTTACATCTATATTTGTTTTTGCCCCTGCTCTATTTGAATATGTTGGTATCTCGCTAGGTGCGTTTATTATATCTAGATTTAATTCACTTATTGCATCTTCTAATTCCTGACCTTTTTCGTCTTGTTCTCCGCTGTGCCACAGGAATGACTTTGCGTTTGCATCCATTGCTATGATTACTTGATGGCCCTGTAGAGTTCTACATATTTCCTTTAGTTGTTCTAGGTACATAGTTATTGGCTCTCTATACTGACAATATATTGATACTAAATACCACTTAGTGTTTTTGGCGTGTACTTCGATTGTTACAACATGTTCATTTGTAAATTGATTTAATACTATTGTTCTTATATTACTATTTAAAATTACTATTGCAGACATTGGTCTTTCTCCCTTCATGATTATTTGAGCCGTGGCTGTCATTCCTGGGATTTTACCCTCCCGGGAGTACGGTTCTTGCAAGCATAGTATGTCAGCTTTAAGTTCTTCTGCTAATTTACGCAACTCGTAGTTTACTTGTACGCTTCTCATTGTATTAATTTGGAGAACTAAAAGATCCATTACGGATGATATGTATGGTAATGATCTTCTGGCCATGTCTTATTGGGGTCAAATCCTATTCGGCCGTATGTTGTTACCATTTGTATATATATATTTTCCAAATTGTATTTTACGCCTCTTCTTTCGTATACTTGCTTTACTATTTCCTGTAATTGTTCGTGTTCCGTGGGGATTCCGGCCGCGGCTAGCTGAATGCAGTCAACGTCCGCCAAAGCTGGATAAGTAATTCTCGAGCCGTTTGTGTGCCCCACTCTCACTAGTTGGCGTAATGCAGTGGTTAGCAGACCGGGTTCTTCTAGTCTTGCCATCTGCAGTGCGTTTTCGCATATCTTATAAGTGTTCTTTGGGTCCATTGCATTATATGTGTCACTCTTGCTTGACTGATTGTTTTTATCTTTTATATGTTCTGAGTGGTCTCGTTTGGGCGAGCTCGGTCGTCCGTCCTCGCCCTTCATCGGCGTTTTCTTTTCATTAAAAACGGACGACCGAGGTCGTCCGTATTTCTTTCCTATGTTGTTCTTTTCTATGTCTAGGGACAGCGGGAATCTCGTTAATCCATTCATGCGCGTCACTAATTAGATGACGAGGCATTTGGCTACCTTAAGAGAGTCATAGTTACTCCCGCCGTTTACCCGCGCTTGCTTGAATTTCTTCACGTTGACATTCAGAGCACTGGGCAGAAATCACATTGCGTCAACACCCGCTAGGGCCATCGCAATGCTTTGTTTTAATTAGACAGTCGGATTCCCCCAGTCCGTGCCAGTTCTGAGTTGATCGTTGAATGGCGGCCGAAGAGAATCCGCGCACCCGCGCGCCCCCGGAGGAGCACGCTAAGGCGGACGCGGCCTCGCAGCAAGGAAGATCCGTGGGAGGCCAAGGCACGGGACCGAGCTCGGATCCTGCACGCAGGTTGAAGCACCGGGGCGCGAACGCCGCGCAGGCGCGCGCATCCTGCACCGCCGGCCAGCACGAGGCCGACCAACGGCGAGAGCAGACCACGCCCGCGCTAAACGCCCGCACTTACCGGCACCCCTACGGCACTCACCTCGCCCAGGCCCGGCACGTTAGCGCTGACCCACTTCCCGACCAAGCCCGACACGCCCCGATCCTCAGAGCCAATCCTTATCCCGAAGTTACGGATCCAATTTGCCGACTTCCCTTACCTACATTATTCTATCGACTAGAGGCTCTTCACCTTGGAGACCTGCTGCGGATATGGGTACGAACCGGCGCGACACCTCCACGTGGCCCTCTCCCGGATTTTCAAGGTCCGAGGGGAAGATCGGGACACCGCCGCAACTGCGGTGCTCTTCGCGTTCCAAACCCTATCTCCCTGCTAGAGGATTCCAGGGAACTCGAACGCTCATGCAGAAAAGAAAACTCTTCCCCGATCTCCCGACGGCGTCTCCGGGTCCTTTTGGGTTACCCCGACGAGCATCTCTAAAAGAGGGGCCCGACTTGTATCGGTTCCGCTGCCGGGTTCCGGAATAGGAACCGGATTCCCTTTCGCCCAACGGGGGCCAGCACAAAGCGCATCATGCTATGACGGCCCCCATCAACATCGGATTTCTCCTAGGGCTTAGGATCGACTGACTCGTGTGCAACGGCTGTTCACACGAAACCCTTCTCCGCGTCAGCCCTCCAGGGCCTCGCTGGAGTATTTGCTACTACCACCAAGATCTGCACCGACGGCGGCTCCAGGCAGGCTCACGCCCAGACCCTTCTGCGCCCACCGCCGCGACCCTCCTACTCGTCAGGGCTTCGCGGCCGGCCGCAAGGACCGGCCATGACTGCCAGACTGACGGCCGAGTATAGGCACGACGCTTCAGCGCCATCCATTTTCAGGGCTAGTTGCTTCGGCAGGTGAGTTGTTACACACTCCTTAGCGGATTCCGACTTCCATGGCCACCGTCCTGCTGTCTTAAGCAACCAACGCCTTTCATGGTTTCCCATGAGCGTCGATTCGGGCGCCTTAACTCGGCGTTTGGTTCATCCCACAGCGCCAGTTCTGCTTACCAAAAGTGGCCCACTTGGCACTCCGATCCGAGTCGTTTGCTCGCGGCTTCAGCATATCAAGCAAGCCGGAGATCTCACCCATTTAAAGTTTGAGAATAGGTTGAGGTCGTTTCGGCCCCAAGGCCTCTAATCATTCGCTTTACCGGATGAGACTCGTACGAGCACCAGCTATCCTGAGGGAAACTTCGGAGGGAACCAGCTACTAGATGGTTCGATTAGTCTTTCGCCCCTATACCCAGCTCCGACGATCGATTTGCACGTCAGAATCGCTACGGACCTCCATCAGGGTTTCCCCTGACTTCGTCCTGGCCAGGCATAGTTCACCATCTTTCGGGTCCCAACGTGTACGCTCTAGGTGCGCCTCACCTCGCAATGAGGACGAGACGCCCCGGGAGTGCGGAGGCCGCCGCCCCGTGAAGGGCGGGGAAGCCCCATCCTCCCTCGGCCCGCGCAAGGCGAGACCTTCACTTTCATTACGCCTTTAGGTTTCGTACAGCCCAATGACTCGCGCACATGTTAGACTCCTTGGTCCGTGTTTCAAGACGGGTCGTGAAATTGTCCAAAGCTGAAGCGCCGCTGACGGGAGCGATTATTCCGCCCGAGAGCATCCCGAGCCAACAGCGGCGCGGGTCCGGGGCCGGGCCAGGTAGGTCCGTCATCCGGGAAGAACCGCGCGCGCTTGCCGGGAGCCCGAGCGCCCAAAGGGGCGAATCGACTCCTCCAGATATACCGCCGGGCAGCCAGCCAGGACACCGGGGCTCTGCCCAACAGACGCGAACCGAGGCCCGCGGAAGGACAGGCTGCGCACCCGGGCCGTAGGCCGGCACCCAGCGGGTCGCGACGTCCTACTAGGGGAGAAGTGCGGCCCACCGCACACCGGAACGGCCCCGCCCCGCGGCGAGTGGAAAGGCAACCGGACACGACCCCGCCGCGAATTGCTCCGCGCGGGCGGCCGGCCCCATCTGCCGAGGGCGGAGGCCAGTGGCCGGATGGGCGTGAATCTCACCCGTTCGACCTTTCGGACTTCTCACGTTTACCCCAGAACGGTTTCACGTACTTTTGAACTCTCTCTTCAAAGTTCTTTTCAACTTTCCCTCACGGTACTTGTTCGCTATCGGTCTCGTGGTCATATTTAGTCTCAGATGGAGTTTACCACCCACTTGGAGCTGCACTCTCAAGCAACCCGACTCGAAGGAGAGGTCCCGCCGACGCTCGCACCGGCCGCTACGGGCCTGGCACCCTCTACGGGCCGTGGCCTCATTCAAGTTGGACTTGGGCTCGGCGCGAGGCGTCGGGGTAGTGGACCCTCCCAAACACCACATGCCACGACAGGCGGCAGCCTGCGGGGTTCGGTGCTGGACTCTTCCCTGTTCGCTCGCCGCTACTGGGGGAATCCTTGTTAGTTTCTTTTCCTCCGCTTAGTAATATGCTTAAATTCAGCGGGTAGTCTCGCCTGCTCTGAGGTCGTTGTACGAGGTGTCGCACGCCACACCGCCAGCCGGCTGTGCACGCTACCGAGTAAGTACCGGTATGCGAACCGCCAGGCGACGGGCGCGCATCGCACGTTTAAGGAGACGCGGCCGGCCCCACAGGCGGCCACGACACTCCCAGGTCTGCGAAGCGGGGCAAACGCCGCGCGCTTCAGTATACGTAGCCGACCCTCAGCCAGACGTGGCCCGGGAACGGAATCCATGGACCGCAATGTGCGTTCGAAACGTCGATGTTCATGTGTCCTGCAGTTCACATGTCGACGCGCAATTTGCTGCGTTCTTCATCGACCCACGAGCCGAGTGATCCACCGTCCTGGGTGATCTTTTCATAGTTTCCACCATCTCTTTCGAGACAGTTGCATAGGCGGGACTGAGGCGTGTGGCGGCCCTGTTCCAGCGTTCAGTGTCCAACGGCCTCACGGCCGATGGGCGTCGTACGGCTCCACACCGGAGCGGACAGGCAGTCGGGCGAAAGTCATTCAAAACCGGCGCCAGGCGCCAGGTGCCGCAGGCCAGCCGCTCCAGCGCTTCAGCGCTCGTACCACACAACATTGCCGTTAGTTTTGAGACGAACGCGTGGTTCCGCACGCGGCGCACGGCTACTGCGAGCCGTACAGGTAGCTGCGTGTTGCGCGACACGACACGCACATCGAAAGACATGCAGTCTAGTCGGTAATGATCCTTCCGCAGGTTCACCTACGGAAACCTTGTTACGACTTTTACTTCCTCTAAATGATCAAGTTTGGTCATCTTTCCGGTAGCATCGGCAACGACAGAGTCAATGCCGCGTACCAGTCCGAAGACCTCACTAAATCATTCAATCGGTAGTAGCGACGGGCGGTGTGTACAAAGGGCAGGGACGTAATCAACGCGAGCTTATGACTCGCGCTTACTGGGAATTCCTCGTTCATGGGGAACAATTGCAAGCCCCAATCCCTAGCACGAAGGAGGTTCAGCGGGTTACCCCGACCTTTCGGCCTAGGAAGACACGCTGATTCCTTCAGTGTAGCGCGCGTGCGGCCCAGAACATCTAAGGGCATCACAGACCTGTTATTGCTCAATCTCGTGCGGCTAGAAGCCGCCTGTCCCTCTAAGAAGAAAAGTAATCGCTGACAGCACGAAGGATGTCACGCGACTAGTTAGCAGGCTAGAGTCTCGTTCGTTATCGGAATTAACCAGACAAATCGCTCCACCAACTAAGAACGGCCATGCACCACCACCCACCGAATCAAGAAAGAGCTATCAATCTGTCAATCCTTCCGGTGTCCGGGCCTGGTGAGGTTTCCCGTGTTGAGTCAAATTAAGCCGCAGGCTCCACTCCTGGTGGTGCCCTTCCGTCAATTCCTTTAAGTTTCAGCTTTGCAACCATACTTCCCCCGGAACCCAAAAGCTTTGGTTTCCCGGAGGCTGCCCGCCGAGTCATCGGAGGAACTGCGGCGGATCGCTGGCTGGCATCGTTTATGGTTAGAACTAGGGCGGTATCTGATCGCCTTCGAACCTCTAACTTTCGTTCTTGATTAATGAAAACATACTTGGCAAATGCTTTCGCTTCTGTTCGTCTTGCGACGATCCAAGAATTTCACCTCTAACGTCGCAATACGAATGCCCCCGCCTGTCCCTATTAATCATTACCTCGGGTTCCGAAAACCAACAAAATAGAACCGAGGTCCTATTCCATTATTCCATGCACACAGTATTCAGGCGGGCTTGCCTGCTTTAAGCACTCTAATTTGTTCAAAGTAAACGTGCCGGCCCACCGAGACACTCAATAAAGAGCACCCTGGTAGGATTTCAACGGGGTCCGCCTCGGGACGCACGAGCACGCACGAGGCGGTCGCACGCCTTCGGCTCGCCCCACCGGCAGGACGTCCCACGATACATGCCAGTTAAACACCGACGGGCGGTGAACCAACAGCGTGGGACACAAATCCAACTACGAGCTTTTTAACCGCAACAACTTTAATATACGCTATTGGAGCTGGAATTACCGCGGCTGCTGGCACCAGACTTGCCCTCCAATAGATACTCGTTAAAGGATTTAAAGTGTACTCATTCCGATTACGGGGCCTCGGATGAGTCCCGTATCGTTATTTTTCGTCACTACCTCCCCGTGCCGGGAGTGGGTAATTTGCGCGCCTGCTGCCTTCCTTGGATGTGGTAGCCGTTTCTCAGGCTCCCTCTCCGGAATCGAACCCTGATTCCCCGTTACCCGTTACAACCATGGTAGGCGCAGAACCTACCATCGACAGTTGATAAGGCAGACATTTGAAAGATGCGTCGCCGGTACGAGGACCGTGCGATCAGCCCAAAGTTATTCAGAGTCACCAAGGCAAACGGACCGGACGAGCCGACCGATTGGTTTTGATCTAATAAAAGCGTCCCTTCCATCTCTGGTCGGGACTCTGTTTGCATGTATTAGCTCTAGAATTACCACAGTTATCCAAGTAACGTGGGTACGATCTAAGGAACCATAACTGATTTAATGAGCCATTCGCGGTTTCACCTTAATGCGGCTTGTACTGAGACATGCATGGCTTAATCTTTGAGACAAGCATATGACTACTGGCAGGATCAACCAGGGAGCTGCGTCAACTAGAGCTGAGCAGCCGGCCGCCCGGGAGTGTGTCCCGGGGGCCCGCGCGAACACGCAAGCGTCCGCTCAATTATTCTGCAAACAGGAGGAGGCTGAGCTCCCCTGCACAACACACCTCGAAACCCTCTCAGGTCCCGGCGGCGCGCAGCGCCGTCCTAAGTACTTGGTCGGGTTCGAGAGAGGCGCAATCGCCCGGAGTTAGGCGAGTAGACGCTTTAGGTGCGACCACCCGTGCTCCCAACTGAGCTTGCCGCTGCCGACAGAGGCCCGGGAGCGTGCTGTCGTGGCATTGCCGGCGGGAGACAACACGCGCCACCTACGGTGACCGGCAGCTCCAACGCCAGCGCCACAGAAGGACAAAAGCCCCACTTGGGTGCCGAAGCGAACTCTCCCAGCACAGCGCACGCGCCAACACGTCCGCACAGCTGCGATACAAACCACCTGCGAGAACCGCTGGGGCGACCGAGCAGCAGACGGCGTCGCGGCGCCGAGCGCCGGGCGGCGGCGCATCCTCAGCGCACACAGTCCTCAATCGGACCAGCACACTGCAGATGGCCACCGCGCTTCGCACCGGGCCCGCGAGGACCTACTTTGGCCGCAAGGCGCCGCGAGCAGGGGGCGCCGGCGCGCAGCTGCGCCGCCTGCCGCGTCCGTCGGCCGGCGCGCCTGCCACTGGCCGCCCCCACCAGCCGGCTGTAGCGCGTGCGCCCACGCACCGCGCTGCCAGCACGCCGGGCGGCCCCCCCTCACCGGCCGGGGACGGTCCCACCCAGCCACCGCCGCGTATCGCCTCACACCCAGATCCCCTTTCGCGTTCGTGGGCATGGTGGGTCCCCTTTCACGTTCGTGGGCATGGTGGGTATCCCTGAAACAACCGGTTAATAGCTCGACCGATCGTCGCCAACACTGATTCACCTCTAGCGAGAACAACCGCACCACAACGGGTTACCTGTTGTTCATTTGCGTAACGTCACCAGCAAACGTAGACGTCCATCGCCATTTGCAACGAGTATTGCATGCCTGTGTCAGGTGTCACAACACACTACGTCTGCCCACATAGACGCAACAACATGTGCACGCCTCGAGAACACGTGGAAGGTAGCCCCCGTACGTATGCGGTGTCCATTGCGCGAACGACTGTCAGCCGGCCTCTGCAGGATGTCGCAGATGTGGAACGCGGTGCAACATGCTATCACGGTGTGTGAGAAGAGACGACTACGTCCGAATACACGCTCCACTACATCAACAGACTGCTCATGCTGATCGCCATCCAGGGCGTCCGTTCCTCCCACACGTCTGAATGGCGTACCACACTGCAATCCAGCTCTTATAGGGAGACGACACGTAGCTGCGTGCACAATATTTGGACTGTATGGTCTGCCGTTGCTAGGCGCAGTCGTCGTACGGTCACACATGTGCCACGATGTATCATTCAGTACATACGGACCAATGTGCAGTACAGTTTGTGGGTTTTGCGTACATCGGCGGACAGGTGACAGGCCGTACCACAACGTAGGCTGAGTACGTCGGCATGCGAAGGGCATTGAACATGCAAACTTCTCAACGACCAGCTTGCGAAGGCAGGGGGGAAGGGGGGGGGGCATGTACGTCCTGCTGCTATCCACATTACAGTGTATAGCAGGAGCATGTGGAAAGTCAGCAACACCTGCAAGGTGTTTAACATGACGCGATACACAGGGGACCGGGCAGTGCGAATAGCGAACTATATTGCGAGGGTTGCGGTTAGGCAACACTACACTAATTTAACGAGTTGCATAACAATTACAGAGCAGGTTCAGCGACAACGTGCGTCAGGTTAAGGCGCAATATAGGTTAGGTTGAGGCACAATATAGGTTAGGTTAAGGCACAACATGGGTTACGTTAAGGCACAAATTGGGTTACGTTAAGGCACAACATGGGTTACGTTAAGGCACAACATGGGTTACGTTAAGGCACAAATTAGGTTACGTTAAGGCACAAATTAGGTTACGTTAAGGCACAAATTAGGTTACGTTAAGGCACAAATTAGGTTACGTTAAGGCACAAATTAGGTTACGTTAAGGCACAAATTAGGTTACGTTAAGGCACAAATTAGGTTACGTTAAGGCACAAATTAGGTTACGTTAAGGCACAAATTAGGTTACGTTAAGGCACAAATTAGGTTACGTTAAGGCACAAATTAGGTTACGTTAAGGCACAAATTAGGTTACGTTAAGGCACAAATTAGGTTACGTTAAGGCACAAATTAGGTTACGTTAAGGCACAAATTAGGTTACGTTAAGGCACAAATTAGGTTACGTTAAGGTACAATATGGGTTAGGTTAAGGTACAATATGGGTTAGGTTAAGGTACAATATGGGTTAGGTTAAGGTACAATATGGGTTAGGTTAAGGTACAATATGGGTTAGGTTAAGGCACAACGTAGGTTAGGTTAAGGCACAACATAGGTTAGGTTAAGGCACAACATAGGTTAGGTTAAGGCACAACATAGGTTAGGTTAAGGCACAACATAGGTTAGGTTAAGGCACAACATAGGTTAGGTTAAGGCACAACATAGGTTAGGTTAAGGCACAACATAGGTTAGGTTAAGGCACAACATAGGTTAGGTTAAGGCACAACGTAGGTTAGGTTAAGGCACAACGTAGGTTAGGTTAAGGCACAACGTAGGTTAGGTTAAGGCACAACGTAGGTTAGGTTAAGGCACAACGTAGGTTAGGTTAAGGCACAACGTAGGTTAGGTTAAGGCACAACGTAGGTTAGGTTAAGGCACAACGTAGGTTAGGTTAAGGCACAACGTAGGTTAGGTTAAGGCACAACGTAGGTTAGGTTAAGGCACAACGTAGGTTAGGTTAAGGCACAACGTAGGTTAGGTTAAGGCACAACGTAGGTTAGGTTAAGGCACAACGTAGGTTAGGTTAAGGCACAACGTAGGTTAGGTTAAGGCACAACGTAGGTTAGGTTAAGGCACAACGTAGGTTAGGTTAAGGCACAACGTAGGTTAGGTTAAGGCACAACGTAGGTTAGGTTAAGGCACAACGTAGGTTAGGTTAAGGCACAACGTAGGTTAGGTTAAGGCACAACGTAGGTTAGGTTAAGGCACAACGTAGGTTAGGTTAAGGCACAACGTAGGTTAGGTTAAGGCACAACGTAGGTTAGGTTAAGGCACAACGTAGGTTAGGTTAAGGCACAACGTAGGTTAGGTTAAGGCACAACGTAGGTTAGGTTAAGGCACAACGTAGGTTAGGTTAAGGCACAACATAGGTTAGGTTAAGGCACAACATAGGTTAGGTTAAGGCACAACATAGGTTAGGTTAAGGCACAACATAGGTTAGGTTAAGGCACAACATAGGTTAGGTTAAGGCACAACATAGGTTAGGTTAAGGCACAACGTAGGTTAGGTTAAGGCACAACGTAGGTTAGGTTAAGGCACAACGTAGGTTAGGTTAAGGCACAACGTAGGTTAGGTTAAGGCACAACGTAGGTTAGGTTAAGGTACAACGTAGGTTAGGTTAAGGTACAACGTAGGTTAGGTTAAGGTACAACGTAGGTTAGGTTAAGGTACAACGTAGGTTAGGTTAAGGTACAACGTAGGTTAGGTTAAGGTACAACGTAGGTTAGGTTAAGGTACAACGTAGGTTAGGTTAAGGTACAACGTAGGTTAGGTGAAGGCGCAATGTAGGTTAGGTTAAGGTACGATATACCTTAGGTTAAGGTACAATATCGCTTAGGTTAAGGTACAATATAGCTTAGGTTAAGGTACACGTTGTAGGGAAAGGTGTATTTTGGGGGGGGAGGGGGCGGCAGGTTCGTTGATAGTGATTATCGTAAGTGCATGCCTGCGGGATCATCCGATTTGTCACGTCAGGATGCACTTGTGGCTCATGACAGGCGGCGCTCCGATTCCAAGGTTGTGGCAGATCTGTGTCTTTCATTCCTGCCATTGTTTGTGTACTGTGACAGGAGGCAGTATTGTGATGTTGGGTGCACCCCTGTGTAGGACATGTGTGGGTGTTCGTGGCTTAGCTGAGCAATGGCGGATGTCGGAAGGGTGGGATATTCTGTTTTCTGGGTGGACCTCCCGGTCTGGTTATGATAGTGTGGATTGTGTAATGTGGCGGAGAGGATGCACCGGATGTTCTTCCATGCTGGTGGTTAGATATTGTGTGTGTGCCTGTTAGAGGCAGAGAGTAGTGTGTGATAGTGTCTGGCTGACGTGTGGTTCTCATTGTGTGCAGAGTCTTTCAGCATGTATAGGGACGGTTGTATATATTATCTGTATTCTGATGGCTCTGCATCTATTACTAATCAGTGCCGTGTATACGGTTACTCTGGTTCCAGTCGAAACTGTTCTATCTCTGTACATTAGTGACACTGCGGCTCCACTATGTTGCCGCCCCTGTCGGCCGTTTCCCCCAGTGTGTGGCTAATGATTATCAGCAATCAGTCTATTAGTCAATACCGGTAGTGTGACGACGTGAAATGTCCGGGATGGGGGAAGCTACACGCTTCCCGTGGGTCAGGGCCTAGAAAGACTCTTCCCACGCAGGAGGCTCGGACTGTCATTACTCTTCCGAGAAATATATTTGCCCAGCGTT
>NW_026048228.1:42500-45000 GCF_023864345.2 Schistocerca serialis cubense | reverse complement strand
ATGCCGCAGGCATCCACTTACTATAATCACAATCAACAAACCGGCCGCCGCCGCCGCCCCCCGCCCCCCCCCCCCCCCCCCCCACCCCACCCCCAATACACCTTTCCTTACAACAATGTGTACCTTAACCTAACCCATATTGCGCCTTAACCTAACCCATATTGCGCCTTAACCTAACCCATATTGCGCCTTAACCTAACCCATATTGCGCCTTAACCTAACCCATATTGCGCCTTAACCTAACCCATATTGCGCCTTAACCTAACCCATATTGCGCCTTAACCTAACCCATATTGCGCCTTAACCTAACCCATATTGCGCCTTAACCTAACCCATATTGCGCCTTAACCTAACCCATATTGCGCCTTAACCTAACCCATATTGCGCCTTAACCTAACCCATATTGCGCCTTAACCTAACCCATATTGCGCCTTAACCTAACCTATATTGTCCCTTAACCTAACCCTATATTGTCGCTCTAACCTAATGGCCTAACTAACCTACTATTGCGCCTTAACCTAACCCATATTGCGCCTTAACCTAACCCTATTGTCCTTACCTACCCTTATTGTCCTAATATCCTTAACCTAACCATATTGTCCCTTAACCTAACCCATATTGTCCTAACCTAACCTATATTGTCCCTTAACCTAACCTATATTGTCCCTTAACCTAACCTATATGTCCTAACCTAACCTATATTGTCCCTTAACCTAACCTATATTGTCCCTTAACCTAACCTATATTGTCCCTTAACCTAACCTATATTGTCCCTTAACCTAACCTATATTGTCCCTTAACCTAACCTATATTGTCCCTTAACCTAACCTATATTGTCCCTTAACCTAACCTATATTGTCCCTTAACCTAACCTATATTGTCCCTTAACCTAACCTATATTGTCCCTTAACCTAACCTATATTGTCCCTTAACCTAACCTATATTGTCCCTTAACCTAACCTATATTGTCCCTTAACCTAACCTATATTGTCCCTTAACCTAACCTATATTGTCCCTTAACCTAACCTATATTGTCCCTTAACCTAACCTATATTGTCCCTTAACCTAACCTATATTGTCCCTTAACCTAACCCATATTGTCCCTTAACCTAACCCATATTGTCCCTTAACCTAACCCATATTGTCCCTTAACCTAACCTATATTGTCCCTTAACCTAACCCATATTGTCCCTTAACCTAACCCATATTGTACCGTAACCTAACCTATATTGTACCTTAACCTAACCTATATTGTACCTTAACCCAACACACGTTGGGCCTTAACCTGCTCTGTAATTGTCATACGACGCGTTAAATTAGTGTAGTGTTGCCTAACTGCAACCCCCGCAATATAGTTTGCTACTCGCACTGCCCGGTCCCCAGAGTATCGCTTCATGTTAAACACCTTGCAGCTATACACTGTAATGCGGATGGCAGCAGGACGTACATGCTCAATGCCCTTCGCAGTTGTTCATTGGCATTCGCATGGCGAAGCACAGCCTACGTTGTGGTACGGCTTGTGTCAACTGTCCGCTGATGTTGTACGTCCAAATCACACACTGTACTGCACATTGGTCCTCATGTACTGAATGATACATCGTGGTACATGTGTGACCGTACCACGACTGCGCCAACAACGGCGAACCATACGGTCCAAATATTGTGCACTCAGCTACGTGTCGTCTCCCTATAAGAGCTGGATTGAAGTATGGTATGCCGTGGATGGCGATCAGCATGAGCCGTCTGTTGATGTAGTGGCGCGTGTTGTCAGACGTAGTCGTCTCTTCTCACACACCGTGATAGCATGGTGCACTGCGTTCCACATCTGCGACATGCGACAGAGGCCGGTTGACAGTCGTTCGCGCAATGGACATCGCATACGTACGGGGGCCACCTTCCACGTGTTCGCGAAGCGTGCACATGTTGTTGCGTGTATGTGGGCAGACATAGTGTGTCGTGACACCTGACACAGGCATGCAACAATCGTTGAATTTGCAAATGGCGATGGACGTCTACGTTTGCTGGTGACGTTACGCAAATGAAGAACTGGTAAACCGTTGTGGTGCGGTTGTTCTCGCTAGAGGTGAATCAGTGATGGCGACGATCGGTTGAGCTACCAACCGGTTGTTTCAGCGATACCCACCATGCCCACGAACGTGAATGGCATGTGGGTGTGAAGCGATACGCGGCGGTGGCTGGGTGGGACCGTCCCCGGCCGGTGAGGGGGGGCCTCCCGGCGTGCTGGCCGCGCGGTGCGTGGGCGCACGCGCTACAGCCGGCTGGTGGGGGCGGCCAGTGGCAGGCGCGCCGGCCGACGGAGGCGGCAGGCGGCGCAGCTGCGCGCCGGCGCACCCTGCACGCGGCGCCGTGCGGCCAAAGTAGGTCCTCGCGGGCCCGGTGCGAAGCGCGGTGGACATCTGCAGTGTGCTGGTCCGATTGAGGACTGTGTGCGCTGAGGATGCGCCGCCGCCCGGCGCTCGGCGCCGCGACGCCGTCTGCT
>NW_026048228.1:30000-32500 GCF_023864345.2 Schistocerca serialis cubense | reverse complement strand
CTAACCTATATTGTCCCTTAACCTAACCTATATTGTCCCTTAACCTAACCTATATTGTCCCTTAACCTAACCTATATTGTCCCTTAACCTAACCTATATTGTCCCTTAACCTAACCTATATTGTCCCTTAACCTAACCTATATTGTCCCTTAACCTAACCCATATTGTCCCTTAACCTAACCGATATTGTCCCTTAACCTAACCTATATTGTCCCTTAACCTAACCTATATTGTCCCTTAACCTAACCTATATTGTCCCTTAACCTAACCTATATTGTCCCTTAACCTAACCTATATTGTCCCTTAACCTAACCTATATTGTCCCTTAACCTAACCTATATTGTCCCTTAACCTAACCTATATTGTCCCTTAACCTAACCTATATTGTCCCTTAACCTAACCTATATTGTCCCTTAACCTAACCTATATTGTCCCTTAACCTAACCTATATTGTCCCTTAACCTAACCCATATTGTCCCTTAACCTAACCCATATTGTCCCTTAACCTAACCCATATTGTCCCTTAACCTAACCCATATTGTCCCTTAACCTAACCTATATTGTCCCTTAACCTAACCCATATTGTCCCTTAACCTAACCCATATTGTACCGTAACCTAACCTATATTGTACCTTAACCTAACCTATATTGTACCTTAACCCAACACACGTTGGGCCTTAACCTGCTCTGTAATTGTCATACGACGCGTTAAATTAGTGTAGTGTTGCCTAACTGCAACCCCCGCAATATAGTTTGCTACTCGCACTGCCCGGTCCCCAGAGTATCGCTTCATGTTAAACACCTTGCAGCTATACACTGTAATGCGGATGGCAGCAGGACGTACATGCTCAATGCCCTTCGCAGTTGTTCATTGGCATTCGCATGGCGAAGCACAGCCTACGTTGTGGTACGGCTTGTGTCAACTGTCCGCTGATGTTGTACGTCCAAATCACACACTGTACTGCACATTGGTCCTCATGTACTGAATGATACATCGTGGTACATGTGTGACCGTACCACGACTGCGCCAACAACGGCGAACCATACGGTCCAAATATTGTGCACTCAGCTACGTGTCGTCTCCCTATAAGAGCTGGATTGAAGTATGGTATGCCGTGGATGGCGATCAGCATGAGCCGTCTGTTGATGTAGTGGCGCGTGTTGTCAGACGTAGTCGTCTCTTCTCACACACCGTGATAGCATGGTGCACTGCGTTCCACATCTGCGACATGCGACAGAGGCCGGTTGACAGTCGTTCGCGCAATGGACATCGCATACGTACGGGGGCCACCTTCCACGTGTTCGCGAAGCGTGCACATGTTGTTGCGTGTATGTGGGCAGACATAGTGTGTCGTGACACCTGACACAGGCATGCAACAATCGTTGAATTTGCAAATGGCGATGGACGTCTACGTTTGCTGGTGACGTTACGCAAATGAAGAACTGGTAAACCGTTGTGGTGCGGTTGTTCTCGCTAGAGGTGAATCAGTGATGGCGACGATCGGTTGAGCTACCAACCGGTTGTTTCAGCGATACCCACCATGCCCACGAACGTGAATGGCATGTGGGTGTGAAGCGATACGCGGCGGTGGCTGGGTGGGACCGTCCCCGGCCGGTGAGGGGGGGCCTCCCGGCGTGCTGGCCGCGCGGTGCGTGGGCGCACGCGCTACAGCCGGCTGGTGGGGGCGGCCAGTGGCAGGCGCGCCGGCCGACGGAGGCGGCAGGCGGCGCAGCTGCGCGCCGGCGCACCCTGCACGCGGCGCCGTGCGGCCAAAGTAGGTCCTCGCGGGCCCGGTGCGAAGCGCGGTGGACATCTGCAGTGTGCTGGTCCGATTGAGGACTGTGTGCGCTGAGGATGCGCCGCCGCCCGGCGCTCGGCGCCGCGACGCCGTCTGCTGCTCGGTCGCCTCTGCGGTTCTCGCAGGTGGATTGTATCGCAGCTGTGCGGACGTGTTGGCGCGTGCGCTGTGCTGGGAGAGTTCGCTTCGGCACCCAAGTGGGGCTTTTGTCCTTCTGTGGCGCTGGCGTTGGAGCTGCCGGCCACCGTAGGTGGCGCGTGTTGTCTCCCGCCGGCAATGCCACGACAGCACGCTCCCGGGCCTCTGTCGGCAGCGGCAAGCTCAGTTGGGAGCACGGGTGGTCGCACCTAAAGCGTCTACTCGCCAAACTCCGGGCGATTGCGCCTCTCTCGAACCCGACCAAGTACTTAGGACGGCGCTGCGCGCCGCCGGGACCTGAGAGGGTTTCGAGGTGTATTGTGCAGGGGAGCTCAGCCTCCTCCTGTTTGCAGAATAATTGAGCGGACGCTTGCGTGTTCGCGCGGGCCCCCGGGACACACTCCCGGGCGGCCGGCTGCTCAGCTCTAGTTGACGCAGCTCCCTGGTTGATCCTGCCAGTAGTCATATGCTTGTCTCAAAGATTAAGCCATGCATGTCTCAGTACAAGCCGCATTAAGGTGAAACCGCGAATGGCTCATTAAATCAGTTATGGTTCCTTAGAT
>NW_026048228.1:17500-22500 GCF_023864345.2 Schistocerca serialis cubense | reverse complement strand
AAAACATACCGCCATCTGTAGGTCTCCCGCAACATGACCTCCTGCAACGACGATACCGTCATCTATGAGACGCCAAGCCGACTAAGACAGCCATGGGCCCACAGTGCCCTTCTTTCGACCCCACCCACAAAGCCTGCATCCTCTGTCGACAACAGCACCCCAACGCCAGCGCCTCTGCCGCACGAAGTCGTGGACCGGCAATCACTCCACCTGCACCCGTCCGTGCCCCACCCCAACCGCCCAACTCGCAACTCCAGCGGATGAACGGCGGACTTTGCTCGCACTCGCAATGTGCAATCCACCCCTATAACGTGCGTTTCATGAAGAGTTATGTCCAATATGCGACATTCCCGCTGTCCATATACATGAGCTGCGAGCTGTACCACGTACGAGCTACAGACGCGATCGCGTTGCTCTCTGTACGAATGCAGATGCTCAGCGGCAGCTAGGAGGCGCTCCATCCATGTCGGTACCGGTGAGCGTTGCACTCGCAGTCGCAAAAACGTACGGCAAGTATATTACTCGGAAGAGTCAATGACAGTCCAAGCCCCCCCTGCGTGGGAAGAGTCTTTCTAGGCCATGACCCACCAGAAGGGCGCAGCGTCCCCCACCCCAGACATGTGACGTCACACTATCGGTATTGACGACTAGACTGATTCCTTATAATCATTTGCCATACACCGGTGGAAGCTGCCGAGACGAGTAACTACATGGCGGCCTCGCCGTGTCACTAATGTACAGAGATACAACAGTTTCGACTGGAACCGGATGAAACGTATACACGGCGCTGATTAGTAATAGATAGAGCCATCAAAATACAGATAATGTATACAAACTGTCCGTATACATGCTGAAAGACTCTGCTCACAATCACAACCACACGTCAGCCAGACACTCTTATCACGCACTACTCTCTGCCTGTAACAGGCACAGAGACAATATGTAAGCACCAGCATGGAACAACACCCAGTGCATCCTCTCCGCCACATTAGACAATCCACACTATCATAACCAGACCGGGAGGTCCACTCACAAAACAGAATATCCCACCCTTCCGACAACCACCATTGCTCAGCTAAGCCACCAACACCCACACACGTCCTACACAGGGGTACACCCAACATCACAATACTGCCTCCTGTCACAGCACACAAACAATGGCAGGAATGAAAGACACAGGTCTGCCACAAGCATGGAATCAGAGCGCCGCCTGTCATGAGCCAAAGGTGCATCCTGACGTGGCAAATCAGATGATGCGCAGGCATCCACTTACTATAATCACAATCAACAAACCGGCCGCCGCCGCCGCCGCCCCCCCCCCCCCCCCCCCCAATACACCTTTCCTTACAACAATGTGTACCTTAACCTAACCCATATTGCGCCTTAACCTAACCCATATTGCGCCTTAACCTAACCCATATTGCGCCTTAACCTAACCCATATTGCGCCTTAACCTAACCCATATTGCGCCTTAACCTAACCCATATTGCGCCTTAACCTAACCCATATTGCGCCTTAACCCCTAACCCATATTGCGCCTTAACCTAACCCATATTGCGCCTTAACCTAACCCATATTGCGCCTTAACCTAACCCATATTGCGCCTTAACCTAACCCATATTGCGCCTTAACCTAACCCATATTGCGCCTTAACCTAACCCATATTGCGCCTTAACCTAACCTATATTGTCCCTTAACCTAACCCATATTGTCGCTTAACCTAACCTATATTGCGCCTTAACCTAACCCATATTGCGCCTTAACCTAACCCATATTGTCCCTTAACCTAACCCATATTGTCCCTTAACCTAACCTATATTGTCCCTTAACCTAACCTATATTGTCCCTTAACCTAACCCATATTGTCCCTTAACCTAACCTATATTGTCCCTTAACCTAACCTATATTGTCCCTTAACCTAACCTATATTGTCCCTTAACCTAACCTATATTGTCCCTTAACCTAACCTATATTGTCCCTTAACCTAACCTATATTGTCCCTTAACCTAACCTATATTGTCCCTTAACCTAACCCATATTGTCCCTTAACCTAACCGATATTGTCCCTTAACCTAACCTATATTGTCCCCTTAACCTAACCTATATTGTCCCTTAACCTAACCTATATTGTCCCTTAACCTAACCTATATTGTCCCCTTAACCTAACCTATATTGTCCCTTAACCTAACCTATATTGTCCCCTTAACCTAACCTATATTGTCCCTTAACCTAACCTATATTGTCCCTTAACCTAACCTATATTGTCCCTTAACCTAACCTATATTGTCCCTTAACCTAACCTATATTGTCCCTTAACCTAACCTATATTGTCCCTTAACCTAACCCATATTGTCCCCTTAACCTAACCCATATTGTCCCTTAACCTAACCCATATTGTCCCTTAACCTAACCCATATTGTCCCTTAACCTAACCTATATTGTCCCTTAACCTAACCCATATTGTCCCTTAACCTAACCCATATTGTACCGTAACCTAACCTATATTGTACCTTAACCTAACCTATATTGTACCTTAACC
Organism: Schistocerca serialis cubense; assembly: GCF_023864345.2. Lineage (NCBI taxonomy): Eukaryota > Metazoa > Arthropoda > Insecta > Orthoptera > Acrididae > Schistocerca > Schistocerca serialis. Next base: position 19,961 of record NW_026048228.1, on the reverse strand, counting down.
CAACACACGTTGGGCCTTAACCTGCTCTGTAATTGTCATACGACGCGTTAAATTAGTGTAGTGTTGCCTAACTGCAACCCCCGCAATATAGTTTGCTACTCGCACTGCCCGGTCCCCAGAGTATCGCTTCATGTTAAACACCTTGCAGCTATACACTGTAATGCGGATGGCAGCAGGACGTACATGCTCAATGCCCTTCGCAGTTGTTCATTGGCATTCGCATGGCGAAGCACAGCCTACGTTGTGGTACGGCTTGTGTCAACTGTCCGCTGATGTTGTACGTCCAAATCACACACTGTACTGCACATTGGTCCTCATGTACTGAATGATACATCGTGGTACATGTGTGACCGTACCACGACTGCGCCAACAACGGCGAACCATACGGTCCAAATATTGTGCACTCAGCTACGTGTCGTCTCCCTATAAGAGCTGGATTGAAGTATGGTATGCCGTGGATGGCGATCAGCATGAGCCGTCTGTTGATGTAGTGGCGCGTGTTGTCAGACGTAGTCGTCTCTTCTCACACACCGTGATAGCATGGTGCACTGCGTTCCACATCTGCGACATGCGACAGAGGCCGGTTGACAGTCGTTCGCGCAATGGACATCGCATACGTACGGGGGCCACCTTCCACGTGTTCGCGAAGCGTGCACATGTTGTTGCGTGTATGTGGGCAGACATAGTGTGTCGTGACACCTGACACAGGCATGCAACAATCGTTGAATTTGCAAATGGCGATGGACGTCTACGTTTGCTGGTGACGTTACGCAAATGAAGAACTGGTAAACCGTTGTGGTGCGGTTGTTCTCGCTAGAGGTGAATCAGTGATGGCGACGATCGGTTGAGCTACCAACCGGTTGTTTCAGCGATACCCACCATGCCCACGAACGTGAATGGCATGTGGGTGTGAAGCGATACGCGGCGGTGGCTGGGTGGGACCGTCCCCGGCCGGTGAGGGGGGGGCCTCCCGGCGTGCTGGCCGCGCGGTGCGTGGGCGCACGCGCTACAGCCGGCTGGTGGGGGCGGCCAGTGGCAGGCGCGCCGGCCGACGGAGGCGGCAGGCGGCGCAGCTGCGCGCCGGCGCACCCTGCACGCGGCGCCGTCCGGCCAAAGTAGGTCCTCGCGGGCCCGGTGCGAAGCGCGGTGGACATCTGCAGTGTGCTGGTCCGATTGAGGACTGTGTGCGCTGAGGATGCGCCGCCGCCCGGCGCTCGGCGCCGCGACGCCGTCTGCTGCTCGGTCGCCTCTGCGGTTCTCGCAGGTGGATTGTATCGCAGCTGTGCGGACGTGTTGGCGCGTGCGCTGTGCTGGGAGAGTTCGCTTCGGCACCCAAGTGGGGCTTTTGTCCTTCTGTGGCGCTGGCGTTGGAGCTGCCGGCCACCGTAGGTGGCGCGTGTTGTCTCCCGCCGGCAATGCCACGACAGCACGCTCCCGGGCCTCTGTCGGCAGCGGCAAGCTCAGTTGGGAGCACGGGTGGTCGCACCTAAAGCGTCTACTCGCCAAACTCCGGGCGATTGCGCCTCTCTCGAACCCGACCAAGTACTTAGGACGGCGCTGCGCGCCGCCGGGACCTGAGAGGGTTTCGAGGTGTATTGTGCAGGGGAGCTCAGCCTCCTCCTGTTTGCAGAATAATTGAGCGGACGCTTGCGTGTTCGCGCGGGCCCCCGGGACACACTCCCGGGCGGCCGGCTGCTCAGCTCTAGTTGACGCAGCTCCCTGGTTGATCCTGCCAGTAGTCATATGCTTGTCTCAAAGATTAAGCCATGCATGTCTCAGTACAAGCCGCATTAAGGTGAAACCGCGAATGGCTCATTAAATCAGTTATGGTTCCTTAGATCGTACCCACGTTACTTGGATAACTGTGGTAATTCTAGAGCTAATACATGCAAACAGAGTCCCGACCAGAGATGGAAGGGACGCTTTTATTAGATCAAAACCAATCGGTCGGCTCGTCCGGTCCGTTTGCCTTGGTGACTCTGAATAACTTTGGGCTGATCGCACGGTCCTCGTACCGGCGACGCATCTTTCAAATGTCTGCCTTATCAACTGTCGATGGTAGGTTCTGCGCCTACCATGGTTGTAACGGGTAACGGGGAATCAGGGTTCGATTCCGGAGAGGGAGCCTGAGAAACGGCTACCACATCCAAGGAAGGCAGCAGGCGCGCAAATTACCCACTCCCGGCACGGGGAGGTAGTGACGAAAAATAACGATACGGGACTCATCCGAGGCCCCGTAATCGGAATGAGTACACTTTAAATCCTTTAACGAGTATCTATTGGAGGGCAAGTCTGGTGCCAGCAGCCGCGGTAATTCCAGCTCCAATAGCGTATATTAAAGTTGTTGCGGTTAAAAAGCTCGTAGTTGGATTTGTGTCCCACGCTGTTGGTTCACCGCCCGTCGGTGTTTAACTGGCATGTATCGTGGGACGTCCTGCCGGTGGGGCGAGCTGAAGGCGTG
>NW_026048228.1:5000-10000 GCF_023864345.2 Schistocerca serialis cubense | reverse complement strand
TGACGTCACACTATCGGTATTGACGACTAGACTGATTCCTTATAATCATTTGCCATACACCGGTGGAAGCTGCCGAGACGAGTAACTACATGGCGGCCTCGCCGTGTCACTAATGTACAGAGATACAACAGTTTCGACTGGAACCGGATGAAACGTATACACGGCGCTGATTAGTAATAGATAGAGCCATCAAAATACAGATAATGTATACAACTGTCCGTATACATGCTGAAAGACTCTGCTCACAATCACAACCACACGTCAGCCAGACACTCTTATCACGCACTACTCTCTGCCTGTAACAGGCACAGAGACAATATGTAAGCACCAGCATGGAACAACACCCAGTGCATCCTCTCCGCCACATTAGACAATCCACACTATCATAACCAGACCGGGAGGTCCACTCACAAAACAGAATATCCCACCCTTCCGACAACCACCATTGCTCAGCTAAGCCACCAACACCCACACACGTCCTACACAGGGGTACACCCAACATCACAATACTGCCTCCTGTCACAGCACACAAACAATGGCAGGAATGAAAGACACAGGTCTGCCACAAGCATGGAATCAGAGCGCCGCCTGTCATGAGCCAAAGGTGCATCCTGACGTGGCAAATCAGATGATGCCGCAGGCATCCACTTACTATAATCACAATCAACAAACCGGCCGCCGCCGCCGCCGCCCCCCCCCCCCCCCCCCCCAATACACCTTTCCTTACAACAATGTGTACCTTAACCTAACCCATATTGCGCCTTAACCTAACCCATATTGCGCCTTAACCTAACCCATATTGCGCCTTAACCTAACCCATATTGCGCCTTAACCTAACCCATATTGCGCCTTAACCTAACCCATATTGCGCCTTAACCTAACCCATATTGCGCCTTAACCTAACCCATATTGCGCCTTAACCTAACCCATATTGCGCCTTAACCTAACCCATATTGCGCCTTAACCTAACCCATATTGCGCCTTAACCTAACCCATATTGCGCCTTAACCTAACCCATATTGCGCCTTAACCTAACCCATATTGCGCCTTAACCTAACCCATATTGCGCCTTAACCTAACCTATATTGTCCCTTAACCTAACCCATATTGTCGCTTAACCTAACCTATATTGCGCCTTAACCTAACCCATATTGCGCCTTAACCTAACCCATATTGTCCCTTAACCTAACCCATATTGTCCCTTAACCTAACCTATATTGTCCCTTAACCTAACCTATATTGTCCCTTAACCTAACCCATATTGTCCCTTAACCTAACCTATATTGTCCCTTAACCTAACCTATATTGTCCCTTAACCTAACCTATATTGTCCCTTAACCTAACCTATATTGTCCCTTAACCTAACCTATATTGTCCCTTAACCTAACCTATATTGTCCCTTAACCTAACCTATATTGTCCCTTAACCTAACCCATATTGTCCCTTAACCTAACCGATATTGTCCCTTAACCTAACCTATATTGTCCCTTAACCTAACCTATATTGTCCCTTAACCTAACCTATATTGTCCCTTAACCTAACCTATATTGTCCCTTAACCTAACCTATATTGTCCCTTAACCTAACCTATATTGTCCCTTAACCTAACCTATATTGTCCCTTAACCTAACCTATATTGTCCCTTAACCTAACCTATATTGTCCCTTAACCTAACCTATATTGTCCCTTAACCTAACCTATATTGTCCCTTAACCTAACCTATATTGTCCCTTAACCTAACCCATATTGTCCCTTAACCTAACCCATATTGTCCCTTAACCTAACCCATATTGTCCCTTAACCTAACCCATATTGTCCCTTAACCTAACCTATATTGTCCCTTAACCTAACCCATATTGTCCCTTAACCTAACCCATATTGTACCGTAACCTAACCTATATTGTACCTTAACCTAACCTATATTGTACCTTAACCCAACACACGTTGGGCCTTAACCTGCTCTGTAATTGTCATACGACGCGTTAAATTAGTGTAGTGTTGCCTAACTGCAACCCCCGCAATATAGTTTGCTACTCGCACTGCCCGGTCCCCAGAGTATCGCTTCATGTTAAACACCTTGCAGCTATACACTGTAATGCGGATGGCAGCAGGACGTACATGCTCAATGCCCTTCGCAGTTGTTCATTGGCATTCGCATGGCGAAGCACAGCCTACGTTGTGGTACGGCTTGTGTCAACTGTCCGCTGATGTTGTACGTCCAAATCACACACTGTACTGCACATTGGTCCTCATGTACTGAATGATACATCGTGGTACATGTGTGACCGTACCACGACTGCGCCAACAACGGCGAACCATACGGTCCAAATATTGTGCACTCAGCTACGTGTCGTCTCCCTATAAGAGCTGGATTGAAGTATGGTATGCCGTGGATGGCGATCAGCATGAGCCGTCTGTTGATGTAGTGGCGCGTGTTGTCAGACGTAGTCGTCTCTTCTCACACACCGTGATAGCATGGTGCACTGCGTTCCACATCTGCGACATGCGACAGAGGCCGGTTGACAGTCGTTCGCGCAATGGACATCGCATACGTACGGGGGCCACCTTCCACGTGTTCGCGAAGCGTGCACATGTTGTTGCGTGTATGTGGGCAGACATAGTGTGTCGTGACACCTGACACAGGCATGCAACAATCGTTGAATTTGCAAATGGCGATGGACGTCTACGTTTGCTGGTGACGTTACGCAAATGAAGAACTGGTAAACCGTTGTGGTGCGGTTGTTCTCGCTAGAGGTGAATCAGTGATGGCGACGATCGGTTGAGCTACCAACCGGTTGTTTCAGCGATACCCACCATGCCCACGAACGTGAATGGCATGTGGGTGTGAAGCGATACGCGGCGGTGGCTGGGTGGGACCGTCCCCGGCCGGTGAGGGGGGGCCTCCCGGCGTGCTGGCCGCGCGGTGCGTGGGCGCACGCGCTACAGCCGGCTGGTGGGGGCGGCCAGTGGCAGGCGCGCCGGCCGACGGAGGCGGCAGGCGGCGCAGCTGCGCGCCGGCGCACCCTGCACGCGGCGCCGTGCGGCCAAAGTAGGTCCTCGCGGGCCCGGTGCGAAGCGCGGTGGACATCTGCAGTGTGCTGGTCCGATTGAGGACTGTGTGCGCTGAGGATGCGCCGCCGCCCGGCGCTCGGCGCCGCGACGCCGTCTGCTGCTCGGTCGCCTCTGCGGTTCTCGCAGGTGGATTGTATCGCAGCTGTGCGGACGTGTTGGCGCGTGCGCTGTGCTGGGAGAGTTCGCTTCGGCACCCAAGTGGGGCTTTTGTCCTTCTGTGGCGCTGGCGTTGGAGCTGCCGGCCACCGTAGGTGGCGCGTGTTGTCTCCCGCCGGCAATGCCACGACAGCACGCTCCCGGGCCTCTGTCGGCAGCGGCAAGCTCAGTTGGGAGCACGGGTGGTCGCACCTAAAGCGTCTACTCGCCAAACTCCGGGCGATTGCGCCTCTCTCGAACCCGACCAAGTACTTAGGACGGCGCTGCGCGCCGCCGGGACCTGAGAGGGTTTCGAGGTGTATTGTGCAGGGGAGCTCAGCCTCCTCCTGTTTGCAGAATAATTGAGCGGACGCTTGCGTGTTCGCGCGGGCCCCCGGGACACACTCCCGGGCGGCCGGCTGCTCAGCTCTAGTTGACGCAGCTCCCTGGTTGATCCTGCCAGTAGTCATATGCTTGTCTCAAAGATTAAGCCATGCATGTCTCAGTACAAGCCGCATTAAGGTGAAACCGCGAATGGCTCATTAAATCAGTTATGGTTCCTTAGATCGTACCCACGTTACTTGGATAACTGTGGTAATTCTAGAGCTAATACATGCAAACAGAGTCCCGACCAGAGATGGAAGGGACGCTTTTATTAGATCAAAACCAATCGGTCGGCTCGTCCGGTCCGTTTGCCTTGGTGACTCTGAATAACTTTGGGCTGATCGCACGGTCCTCGTACCGGCGACGCATCTTTCAAATGTCTGCCTTATCAACTGTCGATGGTAGGTTCTGCGCCTACCATGGTTGTAACGGGTAACGGGGAATCAGGGTTCGATTCCGGAGAGGGAGCCTGAGAAACGGCTACCACATCCAAGGAAGGCAGCAGGCGCGCAAATTACCCACTCCCGGCACGGGGAGGTAGTGACGAAAAATAACGATACGGGACTCATCCGAGGCCCCGTAATCGGAATGAGTACACTTTAAATCCTTTAACGAGTATCTATTGGAGGGCAAGTCTGGTGCCAGCAGCCGCGGTAATTCCAGCTCCAATAGCGTATATTAAAGTTGTTGCGGTTAAAAAGCTCGTAGTTGGATTTGTGTCCCACGCTGTTGGTTCACCGCCCGTCGGTGTTTAACTGGCATGTATCGTGGGACGTCCTGCCGGTGGGGCGAGCTGAAGGCGTGCGACGCGCCTCGTGCGTGCTCGTGCGTCCCGAGGCGGACCCCGTTGCAATCCTACCAGGGTGCTCTTGAGTGAGTGTCTCGGTGGGCCGGCACGTTTACTTTGAACAAATTAGAGTGCTTAAAGCAGGCAAGCCCGCCTGAATACTGTGTGCATGGAATAATGGAATAGGACCTCGGTTCTATTTTGTTGGTTTTCGGAACCCGAGGTAATGATTAATAGGGACAGGCGGGGGCATTCGTATTGCGACGTTAGAGGTGAAATTCTTGGATCGTCGCAAGACGAACAGAAGCGAAAGCATTTGCCAAGTATGTTTTCATTAATCAAGAACGAAAGTTAGAGGTTCGAAGGCGATCAGATACCGCCCTAGTTCTAACCATAAACGATGCCAGCCAGCGATCCGCCGCAGTTCCTCCGATGACTCGGCGGGCAGCCTCCGGGAAACCAAAGCTTTTGGGTTCCGGGGGAAGTATGGTTGCAAAGCTGAAACTTAAAGGAATTGACGGAAGGGCACCACCAGGAGTGGAGCCTGCGGCTTAATTTGACTCAACACGGGAAACCTCACCAGGCCCGGACACCGGAAGGATTGACAGATTGATAGCTCTTTC
>NW_026048227.1:42500-47500 GCF_023864345.2 Schistocerca serialis cubense | reverse complement strand
TCCGCCACATGAGACAATCCACACTGTCATAACCAGACTGGGAGGTCCACTCAGAAAACGGAATATCCCACCCCCCCGACAACCACCATTGCTCAGCTAAGCCACCAACACCCACACATGTCCTACACAGGGGTGCACCCAACATCACAATACTGCCTCCTCTCACAGCACACAAACAATGGCAGGAATGAAAGACACAGGTCTGCCACAAGCATGGAATCGGAGCGCCGCCTGTCATGAGCCAAAGGTGCATCCTGACGTGGCAAATCAGATGATGCCGCAGGCATCCACTTACTATAATCACAATCAACAAACCGACCGGCCGCCCCCCCCCCCCCCCCCATTACACCTTTCCATACAACAATGTGTACCTTAACCTAAACTATACTGTACCTTAACCTAAACTATACTGTACCTTAACCTAAACTATACTGTACCTTAACCTAAACTATACTGTACCTTAACCTAAACTATACTGTACCTTAACCTAAACTATACTGTACCTTAACCTAAACTATACTGTACCTTAACCTAACCTATACGGTACCTCAACCTAACCTATATTGTGCCTCAACCTAACCTATGTTGCGCCTTAACCTAACCTATGTTGCGCCTTAACCTAACCTATGTTGCGCCTTAACCTAACCTATGTTGCGCCTTAACCTAACCTATGTTGCGCCTTAACCTAACCTATGTTGCGCCTTAACCTAACCTATGTTGCGCCTTAACCTAACCTATGTTGCGCCTTAACCTAACCTATGTTGCGCCTTAACCTAACCTATGTTGCGCCTTAACCTAACCTATGTTGCGCCTTAACCTAACCTATGTTGCGCCTTAACCTAACCTATGTTGCGCCTTAACCTAACCTATGTTGCGCCTTAACCTAACCTATGTTGCGCCTTAACCTAACCTATGTTGCGCCTTAACCTAACCTATGTTGCGCCTTAACCTAACCTATGTTGCGCCTTAACCTAACCTATGTTGCGCCTTAACCTAACCTATGTTGCGCCTTAACCTAACCTATGTTGCGCCTTAACCCAACCTATGTTGCGCCTTAACCCAACCTATGTTGCGCCTTAACCCAACCTATGTTGCGCCTTAACCCAACCTATGTTGCGCCTTAACCCAACCTATGTTGCGCCTTAACCCAACCTATGTTGCGCCTTAACCCAACCTATGTTGCGCCTTAACCCAACCTATGTTGGGCCTTAACCCAACCTATGTTGGGCCTTAACCCAACCTATGTTGGGCCTTAACCCAACACACGTTGGGCCTTAACCCAACACACGTTGGGCCTTAACCCAACACACGTTGGGCCTTAACCCAACACACGTTGGGCCTTAACCCAACACACGTTGGGCCTTAACCCAACACACGTTGGGCCTTAACCCAACACACGTTGGGCCTTAACCCAACACACGTTGGGCCTTAACCCAACACACGTTGGGCCTTAACCCAACACACGTTGGGCCTTAACCCAACACACGTTGGGCCTTAACCCAACACACGTTGGGCCTTAACCCAACACACGTTGGGCCTTAACCCAACACACGTTGGGCCTTAACCCAACACACGTTGGGCCTTAACCCAACACACGTTGGGCCTTAACCCAACACACGTTGGGCCTTAACCTGCTCTGTAATTGTCATACGACGCGTTAAATTAGTGTAGTGTTGCCTAACTGCAACCCCCGCAATATAGTTTGCTACTCGCACTGCCCGGTCCCCAGTGTATCGCTTCATGTTAAACACCTTGCAGCTATACACTGTAATGTGGATGGCAGCAGGACGTACATGCTCAATGCCCTTTGCAGTTGTTCATTGGCATTTGCAGTTGTTCATTGGCATTCGCATGGCGAAGCACTTAGCCTACGCTGTGGTACGGCCTGTGTCAACTGTCCGCTGATGTTGTACGTCCAAATCACACACTGTACTGCACATTGGTCCTCATGTACTGAATGATACATCGTGGTACATGTGACCGTACAACGACTGCGCCAACAACGGCGAACCATGCGGTCCAAATGTTGTGCACTCAGCTACGTGTCGTCTCCCTATAAGAGCTGGATTGCAGTGTGGTATGCCCTGGATGGCGATCAGCATGAGCCGTCTGTTGATGTAGTGGCGCGTGTTGTCAGACGTAGTCGTCTCTTCTCACACACCGTGATAGCATGGTGCACTGCGTTCCACATCTGCGACATGCGACAGAGGCCGGTTGACAGTCGTTCGCGCAATGGACATCGCATACGTACGGGGGCCACCTTCCACGTGTTCGCGAAGCGTGCACATGTTGTTGCGTGTATGTGGGCAGACATAGTGTGTCGTGACACCTGACACAGGCATGCAACAATCGTTGAATTTGCAAATGGCGATGGACGCCTACGTTTGCTGGTGACGTTACGCAAATGAACAACTGGTAAACCGTTGTGGTGCGGTTGTTCTCGCTAGAGGTGAATCAGTGATGGCGACGATCGGTTGAGCTACCAACCGGTTGTTCCAGCGATACCCACCATGCCCACGAACGTGAATGGCATCTGGGTGTGAAGCGATACGCGGCGGTGGCTGGGTGGGACCGTCCCCGGCCGGTGAGGGGGGGCCTCCCGGCGTGCTGGCCGCGCGGTGCGTGGGCGCACGCGCTACAGCCGGCTGGTGGGGGCGGCCAGTGGCAGGCGCGCCGGCCGACGGAGGCGGCAGGCGGCGCAGCTGCGCGCCGGCGCACCCTGCACGCGGCGCCGTGCGGCCAAAGTAGGTCCTCGCGGGCCCGGTGCGAAGCGCGGTGGACATCTGCAGTGTGCTGGTCCGATTGAGGACTGTGTGCGCTGAGGATGCGCCGCCGCCCGGCGCTCGGCGCCGCGACGCCGTCTGCTGCTCGGTCGCCTCTGCGGTTCTCGCAGGTGGTTTGTATCGCAGCTGTGCGGACGTGTTGGCGCGTGCGCTGTGCTGGGAGAGTTCGCTTCGGCACCCAAGTGGGGCTTTTGTCCTTCTGTGGCGCTGGCGTTGGAGCTGCCGGTCACCGTAGGTGGCGCGTGTTGTCTCCCGCCGGCAATGCCACGACAGCACGCTCCCGGGCCTCTGTCGGCAGCGGCAAGCTCAGTTGGGAGCACGGGTGGTCGCACCTAAAGCGTCTACTCGCCAAACCCCGGGCGATTGCGCCTCTCTCGAACCCGACCAAGTACTTAGGACGGCGCTGCGCGCCGCCGGGACCTGAGAGGGTTTCGAGGTGTATGGTGCAGGGGAGCTCAGCCTCCTCCTGTTTGCAGAATAATTGAGCGGACGCTTGCGTGTTCGCGCGGGCCCCCGGGACACACTCCCGGGCGGCCGGCTGCTCAGCTCTAGTTGACGCAGCTCCCTGGTTGATCCTGCCAGTAGTCATATGCTTGTCTCAAAGATTAAGCCATGCATGTCTCAGTACAAGCCGCATTAAGGTGAAACCGCGAATGGCTCATTAAATCAGTTATGGTTCCTTAGATCGTACCCACGTTACTTGGATAACTGTGGTAATTCTAGAGCTAATACATGCAAACAGAGTCCCGACCAGAGATGGAAGGGACGCTTTTATTAGATCAAAACCAATCGGTCGGCTCGTCCGGTCCGTTTGCCTTGGTGACTCTGAATAACTTTGGGCTGATCGCACGGTCCTCGTACCGGCGACGCATCTTTCAAATGTCTGCCTTATCAACTGTCGATGGTAGGTTCTGCGCCTACCATGGTTGTAACGGGTAACGGGGAATCAGGGTTCGATTCCGGAGAGGGAGCCTGAGAAACGGCTACCACATCCAAGGAAGGCAGCAGGCGCGCAAATTACCCACTCCCGGCACGGGGAGGTAGTGACGAAAAATAACGATACGGGACTCATCCGAGGCCCCGTAATCGGAATGAGTACACTTTAAATCCTTTAACGAGTATCTATTGGAGGGCAAGTCTGGTGCCAGCAGCCGCGGTAATTCCAGCTCCAATAGCGTATATTAAAGTTGTTGCGGTTAAAAAGCTCGTAGTTGGATTTGTGTCCCACGCTGTTGGTTCACCGCCCGTCGGTGTTTAACTGGCATGTATCGTGGGACGTCCTGCCGGTGGGGCGAGCTGAAGGCGTGCGACGCGCCTCGTGCGTGCTCGTGCGTCCCGAGGCGGACCCCGTTGCAATCCTACCAGGGTGCTCTTGAGTGAGTGTCTCGGTGGGCCGGCACGTTTACTTTGAACAAATTAGAGTGCTTAAAGCAGGCAAGCCCGCCTGAATACTGTGTGCATGGAATAATGGAATAGGACCTCGGTTCTATTTTGTTGGTTTTCGGAACCCGAGGTAATGATTAATAGGGACAGGCGGGGGCATTCGTATTGCGACGTTAGAGGTGAAATTCTTGGATCGTCGCAAGACGAACAGAAGCGAAAGCATTTGCCAAGTATGTTTTCATTAATCAAGAACGAAAGTTAGAGGTTCGAAGGCGATCAGATACCGCCCTAGTTCTAACCATAAACGATGCCAGCCAGCGATCCGCCGCAGTTCCTCCGATGACTCGGCGGGCAGCCTCCGGGAAACCAAAGCTTTTGGGTTCCGGGGGAAGTATGGTTGCAAAGCTGAAACTTAAAGGAATTGACGGAAGGGCACCACCAGGAGTGGAGCCTGCGGCTTAATTTGACTCAACACGGGAAACCTCACCAGGCCCGGACACCGGAAGGATTGACAGATTGATAGCTCTTTCTTGATTCGGTGGGTGGTGGTGCATGGCCGTTCTTAGTTGGTGGAGCGATTTGTCTGGTTAATTCCGATAACGAACGAGACTCTAGCCTGCTAACTAGTCGCGTGACATCCTTCGTGCTGTCAGCGATTACTTTTCTTCTTAGAGGGACAGGCGGCTTCTAGCCGCACGAGATTGAGCAATAACAGGTCTGTGATGCCCTTAGATGTTCTGGGCCGCACGCGCGCTACACTGAAGGAATCAGCGTGTCTTCCTAGGCCGAAAGGTCGGGGTAACCCGCTGAACCTCCTTCGTGCTAGGGATTGGG
>NW_026048227.1:17500-35000 GCF_023864345.2 Schistocerca serialis cubense | reverse complement strand
TCGCCCCCCCACCTACACCGCTGTGATCACCAAGCTCAGCCCGGTGATCACAGAGGATGAAGTGTTGGTAGAATTGAACTCCCACCCGGACTTGGAAATCCGCTCTGCTCGCCGTATCCACAATGCCTCTGGTCCCACCTACCTCATGCGGGTATTCTCAGAGTCCGCCCCGTCCATAGACCATCTCCTCACCCAGGGTGCCCTGATATACCACCGTCGCCACCCTGTTGAATCCTCCAAATCCCCTCCCCAATCCTACCGTTGCCAACGGTGCCTGATGTACAATGACCACCTGACTCCCAACTGCAAAAACCCCCCCACCTGTCCCCATTGCAAGGCCTCCCACTTTCTCAAGAACTGCCCAAACCTCGCTGCTCCTCCTTCCTGTAATACCTGCAATGGCCCCCATCCCACATACTCCCACAAGTGTAAAGCTAAACCCCCTCCAGCCACCCCTGAACTTACAGTCCCAGTTCGTCCCGTCGATCCTCCTGTCCATCCTAACAATTCCCTCCGTCCACCCCCCACGGCCGAGGACATCATCCGGTTCATTACCGTTGTACTCCAAAACATTCACCCTTTTCAGCGCCCGCACACCTTCCAACAAATATCCCTTGCTGCTCGCTCTGTGTTCCACCTGAACACCTTCGCCACTTACTCCCACAACCAAGCCCACTTCACCTTCACCCGCCTCGACACCCTAGTTTAAGTCTCTTCCCTTCCCTCTCTTCCCCCCCTCCTTCCCGTCATGGCGCGGCACGAGTCTCGCATCCTCTTCCAGAACATTCGCTCCTTCCGCTCCAACAAATACCTCCTCATGCACACCCTCTCCCACCACCAGGTTGACACCTTCCTCCTGAATGAAACCTTTCTCCAGCCCCACCATTCTGTCCGCTCCTCCCCCTATATCCTCCACCGCACTGATGCTCCTGGTCCTCGTGCGCAGGGTGGAGTCGCGATTGGCCACCTTAAGCATCTCCCCGTCCGGCCACAACCTCTCCTCAATGACCCCACTGAACACCTTATCCTTAGCGTCTTCTTCCCCTCCCTCACCATTACCTGTGCCACCATCTATGTCCGCTCCACTGCTCCTCTTCCTTATGACTTCATCTCACACATTGATCACACCTTCTCCACCTATGTGATTGCCGCCGACCTCAACGTCCATAGCCGCACTCCTGCTGCCCTTCGGCGGTGGCATCAGTTCCTCTCCACAATCCAGGGTGACCTTGTTCCCATTCCCCAGCACACCCGACCCGAAAGTAACACCACCCCCGATGTTGTCATTGCCTCCGCCAACCTCCTTGGGCGTATCACTGTCGCCGTCCTTGACCCCACAGGTAGCGATCACCTCCCTGTCCTTCTCACCATAACGTCTGCAAACCGCCCCCCTCCAGCTCCGCAACCTGCACCCCCTCCCAAGGTCGTCCATGACTATCGCCGTGCCAACTGGGCTGCCTACCGGGACTCCATCTCCACCCAGGTCGAAAGCCACCCTCTTACCTATCGCCATCCTGACGACATCATCCGCGCCTCGTCCTTCCTTCAGACGGTAATTACTGACGCCGTGGAGGCCCATGTTCCTACTAAAACCATCCACCCACACCGTCCCACTCTCCCTCCGCGGGCTGTCCTCCTCCTCCGTGAATCCCGCCGCCTCTATCGCTCCTTCCTCCGCACTCGTGACAGGGATACACTCCAACGCCACCGGCGAATACAGCGACACGTACGGAACCTTATTACAGCAACGAAACGCCGGGACTGGCGCCAGACCTGCACACGACTCAATGCCACCCTCCCTATCAACTCCTCCAAGTACTGGTCTGCCTTCCATCGTCTTACTGGTTCCCTTTCCGCTTCCCACTACCCCCTTCTCCATAACGATCGCCCCCTTCCAGACAACCTCAGTAAGGCCAACCACTTCGCTTCCCACCTTTCCGAGGTCTTCTCCATCCCCGATGATCCCCACTTTGATTATTCTCTTTTCCCCACCGTCATGGAACGTGCTGATACCTCAGTCGCTCCACTTGCTCCTAGTCTCCAGTACTTGGGGCAGTTGCCCCCCTCGGACGTCAACACTCCCATCACAGCACAAGACATTAAACTTCTCCTCCAGTCCAAACGTAACACGGCCCCTGGTCACGACTGTGTCACCTACCGTCACCTTCGAGAAAGCCCCTATTCCTTCCTAACTGTCCTCGCCCATCTCTATAATGTCATCCTCTCTACTGGCTTCTACCCTGACCTGTGGAAGACCTCCCGCGTCCTCCTCTTCCTCAAACCCAACAAACCCCCTTCTGCCGCCTCTTCCTATCGTCCCATCTGCCTCACCTCCGTCTTCAGTAAGGTCCTTGAATCCATCCTCTCCCACCGTATCCATCGGCACCTTGCTCAACACCACCTCCTCCCCCTTACCCAGTGTGGCTTCCGACCCTCCTTCTCTGCTGATGACCAACTCCTCAACCTTGTTCACCTTCTGTCCCTCCAGCTCAACTCCCGTCGCTCCGCCATTTTTGTTTCCCTTGACCTCCAAAATGCCTATGACCGTGTATGGCATCCCGGTCTCCTCTTTAAACTCCAAACCTACGCCCTGCCTATCAATTTTGTCCGTCTGGTCGCTTCCTTCCTCTCGCACCGTCCTTCCTATGTCGCCCTCCACAACACCAACTCCCGTATCTTTTATCCCACGGCTGGCGTCCCCCAGGGTTCTGTCCTCTCCCCTCTCCTTTATCTCTTGTATACAGCTGATATGCCCAAGCCACCCCCACCAGTTCACCTTCTCCAATATGCTGATGACACCGCCTTCCTGGCTCTCTATCCTACCCTTCAAAGGTCTCAACGTACCCTCCAAACCCACCTTAACCAGTTCACCACTTGGTGTAACCAGTGGCTCCTCCGTCTCAACCCCTCCAAAACCCAGGCAATCATCATAGGCCGTACCACTCGCTCCTTTCGCCTCCAAGATTTCTACCTCACCCTTTATGGTCGTCCTATCCAACTCACCCCCACCCTGAAATACCTTGGCCTCACCCTTGACCGACACCTCACCTGGACCCCTCATCTCCTGACCATCCAGCAGAAAGCCCATTCCCGCCTCCGCCTGCTGAAACTCCTGTCCGGCCGGACATGGGGATTGCATCCTTCTACCATCCTCCACACCTACAAATCCCTCATCCGTCCTATCCTCTGTTATGCCAGCGTCGCCTGGATCTCCGCCCCCACCCGCTTTTACAAGGCTCTCCAAATCCTTGAACGCCATGCGCTCCGCCTTGCCTTCCGTATCCGCCTTCCTTCCCCCACACGGCTCCTGTATGAACTGATCCCCTTCCCCCACCTCCTCTTGTTCCTCCAACATCTCCGCATCCTTTACATTGTTCGCAGGGTTGATCCCCCCCACCCTCTGGTTTCCTCCTTCCTCTCCACCCCCCGCCCGTTGCCGCGCCTCTATCGCTGTATCCCTCCCTCTCTCCACCTCCACACCCTCCATCTCCTTCATCAGGGCAATTTCCAACGCCTCCCCCTCCCGGATGACGAACTTCGCCGTGACATATACCCTTCCTTCCAACTATAACCCGGCCTTGTTCCCCCCCCCCCCTCCCCAGGGCCCCCTTCTCCTCTTTCCTCCTTCTCCCAGAGCGGATTTTCCTCCATCCCCCCCTCCCCTGAGACCCTGCACCCCATACTTGCCTCTCTCCTTCCCACATCCCCTCCCTACCTGGCCCTCTTCCGAGCGCCCCCCATTTCCCCTCCCCCATCTCTTCCCCTCCCTCCCTTCTTCAGGTCTCCCTCATCTCCTTGAACCTGGCAGATCCTCTGTATTGATCAACATCAGTGTGCCACGTCAGTGTTGTGTTTCGTGCTTTTCTCGTGTGCGTCAAGAGGTGTGATTTTAATTGTGTGCTGCCTTGAGGTTCGCCGTCAGTGCTACGCTGTGTGCTATGCCAGCCGTCAACACCTTTATGCTCCAGTCATACTGTGCCTTGTGTTTCTTTTAATCGTCGCAGTGTGTGGCTTTTTGTGTGTGCTACTTTTAAACAGTTTTTTATCTCCATTTTACAGTCACCCCGTTTTTTTGTATATTGCCTTCCATGATGTTCTCCCTTTTTATATCTATGTTCGCCTTCTTCTCTCCTTTGCTGTTTTTAAATGTCTTCTATTGTTTTGTTCTATGTCTTTCGGCTGAAGAGCAGCGCATATGCTGCTGCCAGCCCGCCCCGATAGGGGAATTGAAATACAATAAAGAAAAAAAAAAAAAAAAAAAAAAAAAAAAAAAGAGTTATGTCCAATATGCGACATTCCCGCTGTCCCTATACATGAGCTGCGAGCTGTACCAGTTACGAGCTAGAGACGCGATCGCGTTGCTCTCTGTACGAATGCCGATGCTGAGCGGTCAGCTAGGAGGCGCTCCATCCATGTCGGTACCGGTGGGCGTTGCACTCGCAGTCGCAAAAACGTACGGCAAGTATATTACTCGGAAGAGTTTATGACAGTCCAAGCCCCCCTGCGTGGGGAGCGTCTTTCTAGGCCATGACCCACCGGAAGGGCGCAGCGTCCCCCACCCCAGACATGTGACGTCACACTATCGGTATTGACGACTCGACTCATTGCTTATAATCATTTGCCATACACCGGTGGAAGCTGCCGAGACGAGTAGCTACATAGCGCGCTCGCCGTGTCACTAATGTACAGAGATACAACAGTTTCGACTGGAACCGGATTAAACGTATACACGGCGCTGATTAGTAATACATAGACCCATCAGAATACAGATAATATATACAACTGTCCGTATACATGCTGAAAGACTCTGCTCACAATCACAACCACACGGCAGCCACACACTCTTATCACGCACTACTCTCCGCCTGTAACACGCACACAGACAATATGTAAGCACCAGCATGGAACAACACCCAGTGCA
The DNA here is from genome assembly GCF_023864345.2 of Schistocerca serialis cubense. Taxonomy (NCBI): domain Eukaryota; kingdom Metazoa; phylum Arthropoda; class Insecta; order Orthoptera; family Acrididae; genus Schistocerca; species Schistocerca serialis. The sequence continues at coordinate 30,079 of NW_026048227.1, read as the reverse complement.
TCCTCTCCGCCACATGAGACAATCCACACTGTCATAACCAGACTGGGAGGTCCACTCAGAAAACGGAATATCCCACCCCCCCGACAACCACCATTGCTCAGCTAAGCCACCAACACCCACACATGTCCTACACAGGGGTGCACCCAACATCACAATACTGCCTCCTCTCACAGCACACAAACAATGGCAGGAATGAAAGACACAGGTCTGCCACAAGCATGGAATCGGAGCGCCGCCTGTCATGAGCCAAAGGTGCATCCTGACGTGGCAAATCAGATGATGCCGCAGGCATCCACTTACTATAATCACAATCAACAAACCGACCGGCCGCCCCCCCCCCCCCCCATTACACCTTTCCATACAACAATGTGTACCTTAACCTAAACTATACTGTACCTTAACCTAAACTATACTGTACCTTAACCTAAACTATACTGTACCTTAACCTAAACTATACTGTACCTTAACCTAAACTATACTGTACCTTAACCTAAACTATACTGTACCTTAACCTAAACTATACTGTACCTTAACCTAACCTATACGGTACCTCAACCTAACCTATATTGTGCCTCAACCTAACCTATGTTGCGCCTTAACCTAACCTATGTTGCGCCTTAACCTAACCTATGTTGCGCCTTAACCTAACCTATGTTGCGCCTTAACCTAACCTATGTTGCGCCTTAACCTAACCTATGTTGCGCCTTAACCTAACCTATGTTGCGCCTTAACCTAACCTATGTTGCGCCTTAACCTAACCTATGTTGCGCCTTAACCTAACCTATGTTGCGCCTTAACCTAACCTATGTTGCGCCTTAACCTAACCTATGTTGCGCCTTAACCTAACCTATGTTGCGCCTTAACCTAACCTATGTTGCGCCTTAACCTAACCTATGTTGCGCCTTAACCTAACCTATGTTGCGCCTTAACCTAACCTATGTTGCGCCTTAACCTAACCTATGTTGCGCCTTAACCTAACCTATGTTGCGCCTTAACCTAACCTATGTTGCGCCTTAACCTAACCTATGTTGCGCCTTAACCTAACCTATGTTGCGCCTTAACCTAACCTATGTTGCGCCTTAACCTAACCTATGTTGCGCCTTAACCTAACCTATGTTGCGCCTTAACCTAACCTATGTTGCGCCTTAACCCAACCTATGTTGCGCCTTAACCCAACCTATGTTGCGCCTTAACCCAACCTATGTTGCGCCTTAACCCAACCTATGTTGCGCCTTAACCCAACCTATGTTGCGCCTTAACCCAACCTATGTTGCGCCTTAACCCAACCTATGTTGCGCCTTAACCCAACCTATGTTGCGCCTTAACCCAACCTATGTTGGGCCTTAACCCAACCTATGTTGGGCCTTAACCCAACCTATGTTGGGCCTTAACCCAACACACGTTGGGCCTTAACCCAACACACGTTGGGCCTTAACCCAACACACGTTGGGCCTTAACCCAACACACGTTGGGCCTTAACCCAACACACGTTGGGCCTTAACCCAACACACGTTGGGCCTTAACCCAACACACGTTGGGCCTTAACCCAACACACGTTGGGCCTTAACCCAACACACGTTGGGCCTTAACCCAACACACGTTGGGCCTTAACCCAACACACGTTGGGCCTTAACCCAACACACGTTGGGCCTTAACCCAACACACGTTGGGCCTTAACCCAACACACGTTGGGCCTTAACCCAACACACGTTGGGCCTTAACCCAACACACGTTGGGCCTTAACCCAACACACGTTGGGCCTTAACCCAACACACGTTGGGCCTTAACCTGCTCTGTAATTGTCATACGACGCGTTAAATTAGTGTAGTGTTGCCTAACTGCAACCCCCGCAATATAGTTTGCTACTCGCACTGCCCGGTCCCCAGTGTATCGCTTCATGTTAAACACCTTGCAGCTATACACTGTAATGTGGATGGCAGCAGGACGTACATGCTCAATGCCCTTTGCAGTTGTTCATTGGCATTTGCAGTTGTTCATTGGCATTCGCATGGCGAAGCACTTAGCCTACGCTGTGGTACGGCCTGTGTCAACTGTCCGCTGATGTTGTACGTCCAAATCACACACTGTACTGCACATTGGTCCTCATGTACTGAATGATACATCGTGGTACATGTGACCGTACAACGACTGCGCCAACAACGGCGAACCATGCGGTCCAAATGTTGTGCACTCAGCTACGTGTCGTCTCCCTATAAGAGCTGGATTGCAGTGTGGTATGCCCTGGATGGCGATCAGCATGAGCCGTCTGTTGATGTAGTGGCGCGTGTTGTCAGACGTAGTCGTCTCTTCTCACACACCGTGATAGCATGGTGCACTGCGTTCCACATCTGCGACATGCGACAGAGGCCGGTTGACAGTCGTTCGCGCAATGGACATCGCATACGTACGGGGGCCACCTTCCACGTGTTCGCGAAGCGTGCACATGTTGTTGCGTGTATGTGGGCAGACATAGTGTGTCGTGACACCTGACACAGGCATGCAACAATCGTTGAATTTGCAAATGGCGATGGACGCCTACGTTTGCTGGTGACGTTACGCAAATGAACAACTGGTAAACCGTTGTGGTGCGGTTGTTCTCGCTAGAGGTGAATCAGTGATGGCGACGATCGGTTGAGCTACCAACCGGTTGTTCCAGCGATACCCACCATGCCCACGAACGTGAATGGCATCTGGGTGTGAAGCGATACGCGGCGGTGGCTGGGTGGGACCGTCCCCGGCCGGTGAGGGGGGGCCTCCCGGCGTGCTGGCCGCGCGGTGCGTGGGCGCACGCGCTACAGCCGGCTGGTGGGGGCGGCCAGTGGCAGGCGCGCCGGCCGACGGAGGCGGCAGGCGGCGCAGCTGCGCGCCGGCGCACCCTGCACGCGGCGCCGTGCGGCCAAAGTAGGTCCTCGCGGGCCCGGTGCGAAGCGCGGTGGACATCTGCAGTGTGCTGGTCCGATTGAGGACTGTGTGCGCTGAGGATGCGCCGCCGCCCGGCGCTCGGCGCCGCGACGCCGTCTGCTGCTCGGTCGCCTCTGCGGTTCTCGCAGGTGGTTTGTATCGCAGCTGTGCGGACGTGTTGGCGCGTGCGCTGTGCTGGGAGAGTTCGCTTCGGCACCCAAGTGGGGCTTTTGTCCTTCTGTGGCGCTGGCGTTGGAGCTGCCGGTCACCGTAGGTGGCGCGTGTTGTCTCCCGCCGGCAATGCCACGACAGCACGCTCCCGGGCCTCTGTCGGCAGCGGCAAGCTCAGTTGGGAGCACGGGTGGTCGCACCTAAAGCGTCTACTCGCCAAACCCCGGGCGATTGCGCCTCTCTCGAACCCGACCAAGTACTTAGGACGGCGCTGCGCGCCGCCGGGACCTGAGAGGGTTTCGAGGTGTATGGTGCAGGGGAGCTCAGCCTCCTCCTGTTTGCAGAATAATTGAGCGGACGCTTGCGTGTTCGCGCGGGCCCCCGGGACACACTCCCGGGCGGCCGGCTGCTCAGCTCTAGTTGACGCAGCTCCCTGGTTGATCCTGCCAGTAGTCATATGCTTGTCTCAAAGATTAAGCCATGCATGTCTCAGTACAAGCCGCATTAAGGTGAAACCGCGAATGGCTCATTAAATCAGTTATGGTTCCTTAGATCGTACCCACGTTACTTGGATAACTGTGGTAATTCTAGAGCTAATACATGCAAACAGAGTCCCGACCAGAGATGGAAGGGACGCTTTTATTAGATCAAAACCAATCGGTCGGCTCGTCCGGTCCGTTTGCCTTGGTGACTCTGAATAACTTTGGGCTGATCGCACGGTCCTCGTACCGGCGACGCATCTTTCAAATGTCTGCCTTATCAACTGTCGATGGTAGGTTCTGCGCCTACCATGGTTGTAACGGGTAACGGGGAATCAGGGTTCGATTCCGGAGAGGGAGCCTGAGAAACGGCTACCACATCCAAGGAAGGCAGCAGGCGCGCAAATTACCCACTCCCGGCACGGGGAGGTAGTGACGAAAAATAACGATACGGGACTCATCCGAGGCCCCGTAATCGGAATGAGTACACTTTAAATCCTTTAACGAGTATCTATTGGAGGGCAAGTCTGGTGCCAGCAGCCGCGGTAATTCCAGCTCCAATAGCGTATATTAAAGTTGTTGCGGTTAAAAAGCTCGTAGTTGGATTTGTGTCCCACGCTGTTGGTTCACCGCCCGTCGGTGTTTAACTGGCATGTATCGTGGGACGTCCTGCCGGTGGGGCGAGCTGAAGGCGTGCGACGCGCCTCGTGCGTGCTCGTGCGTCCCGAGGCGGACCCCGTTGCAATCCTACCAGGGTGCTCTTGAGTGAGTGTCTCGGTGGGCCGGCACGTTTACTTTGAACAAATTAGAGTGCTTAAAGCAGGCAAGCCCGCCTGAATACTGTGTGCATGGAATAATGGAATAGGACCTCGGTTCTATTTTGTTGGTTTTCGGAACCCGAGGTAATGATTAATAGGGACAGGCGGGGGCATTCGTATTGCGACGTTAGAGGTGAAATTCTTGGATCGTCGCAAGACGAACAGAAGCGAAAGCATTTGCCAAGTATGTTTTCATTAATCAAGAACGAAAGTTAGAGGTTCGAAGGCGATCAGATACCGCCCTAGTTCTAACCATAAACGATGCCAGCCAGCGATCCGCCGCAGTTCCTCCGATGACTCGGCGGGCAGCCTCCGGGAAACCAAAGCTTTTGGGTTCCGGGGGAAGTATGGTTGCAAAGCTGAAACTTAAAGGAATTGACGGAAGGGCACCACCAGGAGTGGAGCCTGCGGCTTAATTTGACTCAACACGGGAAACCTCACCAGGCCCGGACACCGGAAGGATTGACAGATTGATAGCTCTTTCTTGATTCGGTGGGTGGTGGTGCATGGCCGTTCTTAGTTGGTGGAGCGATTTGTCTGGTTAATTCCGATAACGAACGAGACTCTAGCCTGCTAACTAGTCGCGTGACATCCTTCGTGCTGTCAGCGATTACTTTTCTTCTTAGAGGGACAGGCGGCTTCTAGCCGCACGAGATTGAGCAATAACAGGTCTGTGATGCCCTTAGATGTTCTGGGCCGCACGCGCGCTACACTGAAGGAATCAGCGTGTCTTCCTAGGCCGAAAGGTCGGGGTAACCCGCTGAACCTCCTTCGTGCTAGGGATTGGGGCTTGCAATTGTTCCCCATGAACGAGGAATTCCCAGTAAGCGCGAGTCATAAGCTCGCGTTGATTACGTCCCTGCCCTTTGTACACACCGCCCGTCGCTACTACCGATTGAATGATTTAGTGAGGTCTTCGGACTGGTACGCGGCATTGACTCTGTCGTTGCCGATGCTACCGGAAAGATGACCAAACTTGATCATTTAGAGGAAGTAAAAGTCGTAACAAGGTTTCCGTAGGTGAACCTGCGGAAGGATCATTACCGACTAGACTGCATGTCTTTCGATGTGCGTGTCGTGTCGCGCAACACGCTACCTGTACGGCTCGCAGTAGCCGTGCGCCGCGTGCGGAACCACGCGTGCTTCTCAAAACTAACGCCAATGTTGTGTGGTACGAGCGCTGAAGCGCTGGAGCGGCTGGCCTGCGGCACCTGGCGCCTGGCGCCGGTTTTGAATGACTTTCGCCCGACTGCCTGTCCGCTCCGGTGTGGAGCCGTACGACGCCCATCGGCCGTGAGGCCGTTGGACACAGAACGCTTGAACAGGGGCCGCCACACGCCTACGTCCCGCCTATGCAACTGTCTTGAAAGAGACAGTGGAAACTAAGAAAAGATCACCCAGGACGGTGGATCACTCGGCTCGTGGGTCGATGAAGAACGCAGCAAATTGCGCGTCGACATGTGAACTGCAGGACACATGAACATCGACGTTTCGAACGCACATTGCGGTCCATGGATTCCGTTCCCGGGCCACGTCTGGCTGAGGGTCGGCTACGTATACTGAAGCGCGCGGCGTTTGCCCCGCTTCGCAGACCTGGGAGCGTCGCGGCCGCCTGTGGGGCCGGCCGCGCCTCCTTAAACGTGCGATGCGCGCCCGTCGCCTGGCGGTTCGCATACCGGTACTTACTCGGTAGCGTGCACAGCCGGCTGGCGGTGTGGCGTGCGACACCTCGTACAACGACCTCAGAGCAGGCGAGACTACCCGCTGAATTTAAGCATATTACTAAGCGGAGGAAAAGAAACTAACAAGGATTCCCCCAGTAGCGGCGAGCGAACAGGGAAGAGTCCAGCACCGAACCCCGCAGGCTGCCGCCTGTCGTGGCATGTGGTGTTTGGGAGGGTCCACTACCCCGACGCCTCGCGCCGAGCCCAAGTCCAACTTGAATGAGGCCACGGCCCGTAGAGGGTGCCAGGCCCGTAGCGGCCGGTGCGAGCGTCGGCGGGACCTCTCCTTCGAGTCGGGTTGCTTGAGAGTGCAGCTCCAAGTGGGTGGTAAACTCCATCTGAGACTAAATATGACCACGAGACCGATAGCGAACAAGTACCGTGAGGGAAAGTTGAAAAGAACTTTGAAGAGAGAGTTCAAAAGTACGTGAAACCGTTCTGGGGTAAACGTGAGAAGTCCGAAAGGTCGAACGGGTGAGATTCACGCCCATCCGGCCACTGGCCTCCGCCCTCGGCAGATGGGGCCGGCCGCCCGCGCGGAGCAATCCGCGGCGGGGTCGTGTCCGGTTGCCTTTCCACTCGCCGCGGGGTGGGGCCGTTCCGGTGTGCGGTGGGCCGCACTTCTCCCCTAGTAGGACGTCGCGACCCGCTGGGTGCCGGCCTACGGCCCGGGTGCGCAGCCTGTCCTTCCGCGGGCCTCGGTTCGCGTCTGTTGGGCAGAGCCCCGGTGTCCTGGCTGGCTGCCCGGCGGTATATCTGGAGGAGTCGATTCGCCCCTTTGGGCGCTCGGGCTCCCGGCAAGCGCGCGCGGTTCTTCCCGGATGACGGACCTACCTGGCCCGGCCCCGGACCCGCGCCGCTGTTGGCTCGGGATGCTCTCGGGCGGAATAATCGCTCCCGTCAGCGGCGCTTCAGCTTTGGACAATTTCACGACCCGTCTTGAAACACGGACCAAGGAGTCTAACATGTGCGCGAGTCATTGGGCTGTACGAAACCTAAAGGCGTAATGAAAGTGAAGGTCTCGCCTTGCGCGGGCCGAGGGAGGATGGGGCTTCCCCGCCCTTCACGGGGCGGCGGCCTCCGCACTCCCGGGGCGTCTCGTCCTCATTGCGAGGTGAGGCGCACCTAGAGCGTACACGTTGGGACCCGAAAGATGGTGAACTATGCCTGGCCAGGACGAAGTCAGGGGAAACCCTGATGGAGGTCCGTAGCGATTCTGACGTGCAAATCGATCGTCGGAGCTGGGTATAGGGGCGAAAGACTAATCGAACCATCTAGTAGCTGGTTCCCTCCGAAGTTTCCCTCAGGATAGCTGGTGCTCGTACGAGTCTCATCCGGTAAAGCGAATGATTAGAGGCCTTGGGGCCGAAACGACCTCAACCTATTCTCAAACTTTAAATGGGTGAGATCTCCGGCTTGCTTGATATGCTGAAGCCGCGAGCAAACGACTCGGATCGGAGTGCCAAGTGGGCCACTTTTGGTAAGCAGAACTGGCGCTGTGGGATGAACCAAACGCCGAGTTAAGGCGCCCGAATCGACGCTCATGGGAAACCATGAAAGGCGTTGGTTGCTTAAGACAGCAGGACGGTGGCCATGGAAGTCGGAATCCGCTAAGGAGTGTGTAACAACTCACCTGCCGAAGCAACTAGCCCTGAAAATGGATGGCGCTGAAGCGTCGTGCCTATACTCGGCCGTCAGTCTGGCAGTCATGGCCGGTCCTTGCGGCCGGCCGCGAAGCCCTGACGAGTAGGAGGGTCGCGGCGGTGGGCGCAGAAGGGTCTGGGCGTGAGCCTGCCTGGAGCCGCCGTCGGTGCAGATCTTGGTGGTAGTAGCAAATACTCCAGCGAGGCCCTGGAGGGCTGACGCGGAGAAGGGTTTCGTGTGAACAGCCGTTGCACACGAGTCAGTCGATCCTAAGCCCTAGGAGAAATCCGATGTTGATGGGGGCCGTCATAGCATGATGCACTTTGTGCTGGCCCCCGTTGGGCGAAAGGGAATCCGGTTCCTATTCCGGAACCCGGCAGCGGAACCGATACAAGTCGGGCCCCTCTTTTAGAGATGCTCGTCGGGGTAACCCAAAAGGACCCGGAGACGCCGTCGGGAGATCGGGGAAGAGTTTTCTTTTCTGCATGAGCGTTCGAGTTCCCTGGAATCCTCTAGCAGGGAGATAGGGTTTGGAACGCGAAGAGCACCGCAGTTGCGGCGGTGTCCCGATCTTCCCCTCGGACCTTGAAAATCCGGGAGAGGGCCACGTGGAGGTGTCGCGCCGGTTCGTACCCATATCCGCAGCAGGTCTCCAAGGTGGAGAGCCTCTAGTCGATAGAATAATGTAGGTAAGGGAAGTCGGCAAATTGGATCCGTAACTTCGGGATAAGGATTGGCTCTGAGGATCGGGGCGTGTCGGGCTTGGTCGGGAAGTGGGTCAGCGCTAACGTGCCGGGCCTGGGCGAGGTGAGTGCCGTAGGGGTGCCGGTAAGTGCGGGCGTTTAGCGCGGGCGTGGTCTGCTCTCGCCGTTGGTTGGCCTCGTGCTGGCCGGCGGTGCAGGATGCGCGCGCCTGCGCGGCGTTCGCGCCCCGGTGCTTCAACCTGCGTGCAGGATCCGAGCTCGGTCCCGTGCCTTGGCCTCCCACGGATCTTCCTTGCTGCGAGGCCGCGTCCGCCTTAGCGTGCTCCTCCGGGGGCGCGCGGGTGCGCGGATTCTCTTCGGCCGCCATTCAACGATCAACTCAGAACTGGCACGGACTGGGGGAATCCGACTGTCTAATTAAAACAAAGCATTGCGATGGCCCTAGCGGGTGTTGACGCAATGTGATTTCTGCCCAGTGCTCTGAATGTCAACGTGAAGAAATTCAAGCAAGCGCGGGTAAACGGCGGGAGTAACTATGACTCTCTTAAGGTAGCCAAATGCCTCGTCATCTAATTAGTGACGCGCATGAATGGATTAACGAGATTCCCGCTGTCCCTATCTACTAGCTCCAGCTGTCTCATACTGTGAGCCCTCAAGCTGTGCGGGCTCTCGGTTGGTAAAAGGCAGTGTGGGGAAGGATGCGTCTCAAACAGCCTCTCCTTCTCAAGTGCCCTTACCTGCCTTCTTGAGGTGGAGCTGTTAAGCCTTCGGGCAACTGAAGGGTAGGGGCGCGACAGTGTGCTGAACAACTTGTACACTGGTTCTGATAGCTGCATTTGCTGTGGTGGGATCCTGCCCCAAGTCGGCGAAGGCCACTCGCCTTGTCTTGGACCCCAAGGCATGCTCCGCCAAGCCGGGGCGTGGTGACATGTCCCCGGTCAGGTTAGATGGGTCCAGACCTCCGAACGTCTGGGGGACCGGCCCGGCACCTGAGTAGGACCGGGTCTTTGGCCTTTGGTGGGAACCTGGTCTAGTAGGGGGCGAAGGATGGAGAGTGAATCCGCTCTCCCGGAATGTGGGTGGCATTCGCCGATAAGGGAGCGGGTGAAAACTGTGGTGGTGTGGCTGTTGAAGAGGACTAGTACGCTGTACCCACGGCGTGCTAAACCTGGCAGCTCAGTTACTAATAGCTCTTGGTCAAGGGGCGGGACCGGTGAGCGAGCTGCATATAGCCTCCCCCCATGCCAGAGAGGCCGGTCCGGGGCAAGAGACGGGCCTCCACTTTTACACTCTCTAATTATCAAAATGGCAGAAAATCAAGAGAGTGTTAATACGTTAGATACTAGCGAAGTTTCGAGCCTCGAGAATGTGTCTGTCGCTGAGCGACATGCGAAATTTTTGAAATTGCTGGATACTAGCATTAAAAATGGTAAGATAAGCAATTATGCTATTAACCATATTAGGGACTTTGTAGCCAACTGGGCAATCGCCCACTCTCAGTTAGAGGGTAGGGTAACGGAATTAGAGAAAGAAAATGAAAGACTTAGAGGTCAACCGGCCCGGTCTTATGCTGCGGTTGCTAGAGCCCCAGTTGCCAAGGCACCGACAGCGAAACAAACCATACAGGACAACATTAAGAAAGTTGCTCCTACAGTCTTCATTAAACCTAAACCTGGTGATGACATTAAGGCTGTTAAGTCAGTATTCGAGAAGTGCATAGATCCTAAGAAAGACAAGATAAAGATAAATAATGTACGCACTGCAAAGAATGTGCTGATAGTAGAAGCAGCATCACAAGAGGACTGCCAAAAGATCTTGAACAACGAACAACTAAACAATAAAGCGAAGTGTGAACCTCCTCGCAAGCGTCGACCTTTGATGTGTCTGTATGATGTACCTACGTACATGACAACAGACAATCTAGTAGACGCAATATATACCCAAAATTTTGATATGAACATGACAAGAGGAGAATTCGATGAACAGTTTAAATTACGCTTTAAAGTAGGACCACGTGAGAAACTGACAGTACACCACGTGGTAGAAGTCTCGCCAGGTTTATGGAAATTACTAACGAGAGCGGGTCGGTTGTATGTTGGCTACTCTGCGTTGAATATAAAAGATTACCTGGCAGTGCCGAGATGCACTAAATGCCAGGACATTAATCATACAAACAAGTACTGTACGCAACCTGATATCATATGCGGCCATTGTGGCCTCTCTGGACATATTAAGAATGGCTGTCCTAATAAGGACAAGGCGGCAGTATGTGTACCATGCAGACGACGAGGCCGTAAGTGTGGTGGACCTAAAGATTGTCCAACCCACCGAATGTTCTTAGACAGACTTGTCCAAAGAACAGATTACGGCGATATTTAAAGTGGTACAAGTCAATGCCATGCGCAGCCAGTTGGTTGCACATGAGCTACGGAAGGTAGCGGAACAAGAAGGAATTGATATTCTTCTGATACAAGAACCGAACTCCTGTGCGGGTCGAGTCCCTGGTTTTCCCGCAACAGCACAGGTGGTATCCTCAGGTGGGAACCCCATGAGTGCAATTATAGTATTGAATAAAACTATTAAAACTACGATATTAAGTCAGTTCTGTACTGAGCATATTATAGTTGTACAACTAAATATGCTGTCTTACAGTATGTACGTTGTAAACGTCTACTGCCAATTCAGACATGACATCAAGATTTATCTTGATCAGCTGAATTGGATACTAAGAGTTTTAGCCGGGCAGGCTATAATTGTAGCTCTTGATGCTAATGCTAAGTCCCCACTCTGGCACAGCGATGTGCAGGACGGTAGGGGTGCGGAGCTTGTTGATTTGATAATGGAAACGCACATGTATGTGCTAAACTTGCCTGGGTACCCCCCGACCTACTCAGGGAGGGCGGGTGCAACATCAAATATTGATGTCACACTAGCAAGCGAGAGGGCAGCACCCCACGTCCATAACTGGCAAGTAAGAGAACATCTAACTGTCAGTGATCATAACTGTATAACATTTGATATAGCGCCGACCATCGCGGATGTGCCAGGCGAGTGGGTGGAACGCTTCAATTATGCTCGGACAGACTGGGACCGACTCGTGCAGGTGTTCAGTCCTCCCGAGTTCGGAGAGGACATAGGTAATATTGATGAAGCTGTGGAGGAGCTGGTAAGCTCCGTGCAAACGGCTATCACACTGGCTGTACCTCGAATAGCGAGATACATCTGCAGGGAGTCCACCCCATGGACCCCTGAACTGACTGTGCTCAAACGATCGGTCAGAAGGGCGCGAAGCAACTACCAAAGGAGCTTTGCCCATGACGAACGACAATACCACCTGCGTATTTATCGTCGTCTGAAGCAGAGATACAAGGATCAGTTGGACATTACAAGGCGCCAATCCTGGGAAAGATTTGTGAACGATCAGCTGGGAACAGACCCTTGGGGAGTTCCTTACAAAATCGTTCGAGAAAAAATAAGATCGCCCATGATGCTGTCTACGCTACGTGCTGGGGATGGAGACACGACCAAGAATTGGGAAGAAACAGCAAGGTTGCTGTTGGATACATTATTGCCTGATGACATTGAGGACCAAGACTCGCACGAGCAGCGGGACATACGTCAGGCGCTGTCGATTCCGTATCTTAACGATACAAACGTGTGCCCTTTCTCAGCAGAGGAGGTGGAAGCAACCATCTACACCTTTGCAAGGAAGAAGGCGCCTGGTCCTGACGGGATCCCTGTGGAGATCTTACAGGGACTCGCACACTTGGTCGCCCCAGCACTAAGTCGTATTTACAACAGCTGTTTACAAAGGGGCTATTATCCACTAAAGTGGAAAACTGCCGAAGTTGTAATTATCAGGAAAGGCCCTGATAAAGATCCAACAGTGCCGAAATCCTATCGGCCTATCTGTCTGCTGGATGTAATGGGCAAAGCATTTGAGAAGTTGCTGGCTGACCGTCTCCAGAGTCATCGAACTCTGTATGGTATGAGTGATAGGCAGTTCGGATTCCGAAAGGGTCGCTCCACCCAGGATGCGATCAATGAGGTTTGCCGAATTGTTCACTCTGCGACATCAAAGTATGTACTTGGCATAATGATAGACATCTCAGGGGCCTTCGACAACCTGTGGTGGCCG
>NW_026048227.1:10000-12500 GCF_023864345.2 Schistocerca serialis cubense | reverse complement strand
GTCATGAGCCAAAGGTGCATCCTGACGTGGCAAATCAGATGATGCCGCAGGCATCCACTTACTATAATCACAATCAACAAACCGACCGGCCGCCCCCCCCCCCCCCCCATTACACCTTTCCATACAACAATGTGTACCTTAACCTAAACTATACTGTACCTTAACCTAAACTATACTGTACCTTAACCTAAACTATACTGTACCTTAACCTAAACTATACTGTACCTTAACCTAAACTATACTGTACCTTAACCTAAACTATACTGTACCTTAACCTAAACTATACTGTACCTTAACCTAACCTATACGGTACCTCAACCTAACCTATATTGTGCCTCAACCTAACCTATGTTGCGCCTTAACCTAACCTATGTTGCGCCTTAACCTAACCTATGTTGCGCCTTAACCTAACCTATGTTGCGCCTTAACCTAACCTATGTTGCGCCTTAACCTAACCTATGTTGCGCCTTAACCTAACCTATGTTGCGCCTTAACCTAACCTATGTTGCGCCTTAACCTAACCTATGTTGCGCCTTAACCTAACCTATGTTGCGCCTTAACCTAACCTATGTTGCGCCTTAACCTAACCTATGTTGCGCCTTAACCTAACCTATGTTGCGCCTTAACCTAACCTATGTTGCGCCTTAACCTAACCTATGTTGCGCCTTAACCTAACCTATGTTGCGCCTTAACCTAACCTATGTTGCGCCTTAACCTAACCTATGTTGCGCCTTAACCTAACCTATGTTGCGCCTTAACCTAACCTATGTTGCGCCTTAACCTAACCTATGTTGCGCCTTAACCTAACCTATGTTGCGCCTTAACCTAACCTATGTTGCGCCTTAACCTAACCTATGTTGCGCCTTAACCTAACCTATGTTGCGCCTTAACCTAACCTATGTTGCGCCTTAACCCAACCTATGTTGCGCCTTAACCCAACCTATGTTGCGCCTTAACCCAACCTATGTTGCGCCTTAACCCAACCTATGTTGCGCCTTAACCCAACCTATGTTGCGCCTTAACCCAACCTATGTTGCGCCTTAACCCAACCTATGTTGGGCCTTAACCCAACCTATGTTGGGCCTTAACCCAACCTATGTTGGGCCTTAACCCAACACACGTTGGGCCTTAACCCAACACACGTTGGGCCTTAACCCAACACACGTTGGGCCTTAACCCAACACACGTTGGGCCTTAACCCAACACACGTTGGGCCTTAACCCAACACACGTTGGGCCTTAACCCAACACACGTTGGGCCTTAACCCAACACACGTTGGGCCTTAACCCAACACACGTTGGGCCTTAACCCAACACACGTTGGGCCTTAACCCAACACACGTTGGGCCTTAACCCAACACACGTTGGGCCTTAACCCAACACACGTTGGGCCTTAACCCAACACACGTTGGGCCTTAACCCAACACACGTTGGGCCTTAACCCAACACACGTTGGGCCTTAACCTGCTCTGTAATTGTCATACGACGCGTTAAATTAGTGTAGTGTTGCCTAACTGCAACCCCCGCAATATAGTTTGCTACTCGCACTGCCCGGTCCCCAGTGTATCGCTTCATGTTAAACACCTTGCAGCTATACACTGTAATGTGGATGGCAGCAGGACGTACATGCTCAATGCCCTTTGCAGTTGTTCATTGGCATTTGCAGTTGTTCATTGGCATTCGCATGGCGAAGCACTTAGCCTACGCTGTGGTACGGCCTGTGTCAACTGTCCGCTGATGTTGTATGTCCAAATCACACACTGTACTGCACATTGGTCCTCATGTACTGAATGATACATCGTGGTACATGTGACCGTACAACGACTGCGCCAACAACGGCGAACCATGCGGTCCAAATGTTGTGCACTCAGCTACGTGTCGTCTCCCTATAAGAGCTGGATTGCAGTGTGGTATGCCCTGGATGGCGATCAGCATGAGCCGTCTGTTGATGTAGTGGCGCGTGTTGTCAGACGTAGTCGTCTCTTCTCACACACCGTGATAGCATGGTGCACTGCGTTCCACATCTGCGACATGCGACAGAGGCCGGTTGACAGTCGTTCGCGCAATGGACATCGCATACGTACGGGGGCCACCTTCCACGTGTTCGCGAAGCGTGCACATGTTGTTGCGTGTATGTGGGCAGACATAGTGTGTCGTGACACCTGACACAGGCATGCAACAATCGTTGAATTTGCAAATGGCGATGGACGCCTACGTTTGCTGGTGACGTTACGCAAATGAACAACTGGTAAACCGTTGTGGTGCGGTTGTTCTCGCTAGAGGTGAATCAGTGATGGCGACGATCGGTTGAGCTACCAACCGGTTGTTCCAGCGATACCCACCATGCCCACGAACGTGAATGGCATCTGGGTGTGAAGCGATACGCGGCGGTGGCTGGGTGGGACCGTCCCCGGCCGGTGAGGGGGGGCCTCCCGGCGTGCTGGCCGCGCGGTGCGTGGGCGCACGCGCTACAGCCGGCTGGTGGGGGCGGCCAGTGGCAG
>NW_026048226.1:22500-25000 GCF_023864345.2 Schistocerca serialis cubense | reverse complement strand
CCTACGTTGTGCCTTAACCTAACCTACGTTGTGCCTTAACCTAACCTACGTTGTGCCTTAACCTAACCTACGTTGTGCCTTAACCTAACCTACGTTGTGCCTTAACCTAACCTACGTTGTGCCTTAACCTAACCTACGTTGTGCCTTAACCTAACCTACGTTGTGCCTTAACCTAACCTACGTTGTGCCTTAACCTAACCTACGTTGTGCCTTAACCTAACCTACGTTGTGCCTTAACCTAACCTACGTTGTGCCTTAACCTAACCTACGTTGTGCCTTAACCTAACCTACGTTGTGCCTTAACCTAACCTACGTTGTGCCTTAACCTAACCTACGTTGTGCCTTAACCTAACCTATGTTGTGCCTTAACCTAACCTATGTTGTGCCTTAACCTAACCTATGTTGTGCCTTAACCTAACCTATGTTGTGCCTTAACCTAACCTATGTTGTGCCTTAACCTAACCTATGTTGTGCCTTAACCTAACCTATGTTGTGCCTTAACCTAACCTATGTTGTGCCTTAACCTAACCTATGTTGTGCCTTAACCTAACCTATGTTGTGCCTTAACCTAACCTACGTTGTGCCTTAACCTAACCCATATTGTACCTTAACCTAACCCATATTGTACCTTAACCTAACCCATATTGTACCTTAACCTAACCCATATTGTACCTTAACCTAACCCATATTGTACCTTAACGTAACCTAATTTGTGCCTTAACGTAACCTAATTTGTGCCTTAACGTAACCTAATTTGTGCCTTAACGTAACCTAATTTGTGCCTTAACGTAACCTAATTTGTGCCTTAACGTAACCTAATTTGTGCCTTAACGTAACCTAATTTGTGCCTTAACGTAACCTAATTTGTGCCTTAACGTAACCTAATTTGTGCCTTAACGTAACCTAATTTGTGCCTTAACGTAACCTAATTTGTGCCTTAACGTAACCTAATTTGTGCCTTAACGTAACCTAATTTGTGCCTTAACGTAACCTAATTTGTGCCTTAACGTAACCTAATTTGTGCCTTAACGTAACCTAATTTGTGCCTTAACGTAACCTAATTTGTGCCTTAACGTAACCTAATTTGTGCCTTAACGTAACCTAATTTGTGCCTTAACGTAACCTAATTTGTGCCTTAACGTAACCTAATTTGTGCCTTAACGTAACCCATGTTGTGCCTTAACGTAACCCATGTTGTGCCTTAACGTAACCCAATTTGTGCCTTAACGTAACCCATGTTGTGCCTTAACCTAACCTATATTGTGCCTCAACCTAACCTATATTGCGCCTTAACCTGACGCACGTTGTCGCTGAACCTGCTCTGTAATTGTTATGCAACTCGTTAAATTAGTGTAGTGTTGCCTAACCGCAACCCTCGCAATATAGTTCGCTATTCGCACTGCCCGGTCCCCTGTGTATCGCGTCATGTTAAACACCTTGCAGGTGTTGCTGACTTTCCACATGCTCCTGCTATACACTGTAATGTGGATAGCAGCAGGACGTACATGCCCCCCCCCCTTCCCCCCTGCCTTCGCAAGCTGGTCGTTGAGAAGTTTGCATGTTCAATGCCCTTCGCATGCCGACGTACTCAGCCTACGTTGTGGTACGGCCTGTCACCTGTCCGCCGATGTACGCAAAACCCACAAACTGTACTGCACATTGGTCCGTATGTACTGAATGATACATCGTGGCACATGTGTGACCGTACGACGACTGCGCCTAGCAACGGCAGACCATACAGTCCAAATATTGTGCACGCAGCTACGTGTCGTCTCCCTATAAGAGCTGGATTGCAGTGTGGTACGCCATTCAGACGTGTGGGAGGAACGGACGCCCTGGATGGCGATCAGCATGAGCAGTCTGTTGATGTAGTGGAGCGTGTATTCGGACGTAGTCGTCTCTTCTCACACACCGTGATAGCATGTTGCACCGCGTTCCACATCTGCGACATCCTGCAGAGGCCGGCTGACAGTCGTTCGCGCAATGGACACCGCATACGTACGGGGGCTACCTTCCACGTGTTCTCGAGGCGTGCACATGTTGTTGCGTCTATGTGGGCAGACGTAGTGTGTTGTGACACCTGACACAGGCATGCAATACTCGTTGCAAATGGCGATGGACGTCTACGTTTGCTGGTGACGTTACGCAAATGAACAACAGGTAACCCGTTGTGGTGCGGTTGTTCTCGCTAGAGGTGAATCAGTGTTGGCGACGATCGGTCGAGCTATTAACCGGTTGTTTCAGGGATACCCACCATGCCCACGAACGTGAAAGGGGACCCACCATGCCCACGAACGCGAAAGGGGATCTGGGTGTGAGGCGATACGCGGCGGTGGCTGGGTGGGACCGTCCCCGGCCGGTGAGGGGGGGCCGCCCGGCGTGCTGGCAGCGCGGTGCGTGGGCGCACGCGCTACAGCCGGCTGGTGGGGGCGGCCAGTGGCAGGCGCGCCGGCCGACGGACGCGGCAGGCGGCGCAGCTGCGCGCCGGCGCCCCCTGCTC
>NW_026048226.1:5000-12500 GCF_023864345.2 Schistocerca serialis cubense | reverse complement strand
GAGAAATCCAGTGCCCGCGTAACCTCTATGATCTGATGGTGGACTATTTTAAGAACAGAACAGTTATAGTTAATAATAGGGCCGGATGTGTAGAGAAAACAGTCACCAAGGGATGCCCACAAGGCTCCATTTGTGGCCCATTCCTGTGGAACCTTGTCTTCGACGAGATAGTAAGCGAAAAGGAGGGTGATCAATGGACAAAAGTGGCATACGCTGATGACCTAGCCGTTATCGTTAGGGGACAGAGCCGTAAACAAGTAGAAGACCGAGCAATGCGGGCCCTAAAGGAGGTAAGCGAATGGACCAAAAAGAACAAGCTAGGGATATCTAAACATAAAACAGTAGCCATGACCATCAAAGGCAGTTTTGACAGGAATAGACCGCCAATAATCCCATTCGAGGGGGGTAACATAAAGTTCGTCTCAGAGGCCACATACCTGGGTGTAACCCTTGATGAAAGACTCCTGTTCACACCACATGTGAAAAACATCCAGAGAAAGCTAGGTGCCATCTCAGGCTTGCTATTGAGGGTTACTAGAACAGAGTGGGGCCTGCAAAAGAAGTCCCTAAAGCTGATATACCAGGGCTTATGCCTCTCTGTCTGTAGATACGGTGCAGCAGCATGGGCACATCGCACAAAGCACAGGTACGTAAAAAGGATACTGGATGCAATACAAAGGCCATTTCTGTTGCAGATGACCAAAGC
The DNA here is from genome assembly GCF_023864345.2 of Schistocerca serialis cubense. Taxonomy (NCBI): domain Eukaryota; kingdom Metazoa; phylum Arthropoda; class Insecta; order Orthoptera; family Acrididae; genus Schistocerca; species Schistocerca serialis. Next base: position 11,794 of record NW_026048226.1, on the reverse strand, counting down.
TTGCAGGACAGTGTCAACTGATGCCCTGCAGGTGTTAACGGGAAGCTTGCCACTGGACCTAGAGGTAGTGAAGGCAGCCTTGCTATACAACGCAAGACATGAGGTGGTTGGCCTGGTTGCTGGGTTCCAAGCTCCAAGAAACATCGCTGGGCAAAATCCTAGATGTAGTACTAAAAAAAGAATAGAGTGTATGTTGCAGGAGGAGTGGCAGAACAGATGGAACCAGGGACTGACTGGAAGGGAAACATACAACTGGGTACCAGATGTGGGAATGTGGCAGAAAGGCTGGCGGAGGGCGATAATCCCACCATACTCCCTAACCTGCCTGCTGACAGACCATGGGCTGAAAAAGAAGATCTGCGACCTGGGCATAGAGGAAAGCACCAGATGTACATGTGGTGAAGAAGAAGACACAAACCACATACTCTACACCTGCACACAATATGCAGAGCCCAGAGGTAAGCTCATTGAGGCAGTGGGACCTGAATCCTTCAGGAGTAAACAAACACTGCTCCAAACAAAGGAGAGCTACTCAGCAATCAGATCATTTGCTGAGGAAGCTTTTGACATCAGAGAAGTTACCATGATCCTCAGTGACCTGGCTTAAAATATCCAGCTTCTCTGGATATTCAGAACAGCGACCAAAGAAATCATGGGAACGTTACTGGTAAAGCACAGAAGGACACCCATGATTCCGAAACAGCCCTGATATCTCGCGCACTTGGAGGAGTCATGGCTGAGTGTGGAGGGGTGACGAGCTGCCTCTCAGAACCACCGATGATGCCTCTACATGGATCCTGGGACACCAGTGGCGAGAAGGGTATGTCGGAGGGGAAAAGGAACAAACATATTGACTGAAACTGGCCGAGATCCTGGGCAACTCTCGATCAACAGCATGTGGGCGTGGCCAGCCTGGTGACTACAGGTTGTCCCCCTGTGTACCTCCTTATTACGAACATGCTGTAAGTGGATGCTATACTGCTGATGAATAGGGTCGCCATCAGCAGTGGCGGCGCCGCCTCCACGTGGTTCCCCGTGGGCACCCAATAGGGTGGCTAAAGGCGCTCTTCAAATGGAAGGTCCATTCCCCCAGAAAGGGGGTAGTTTTTCCGAGCTGGTTCCCCTCGTTGTGGTGGAGTTGGGTAGTGGATACATGGGTTGGATTTGAAGGGAGTATGAGCGAAGGCTCGGGTATCCCTGACGATAATCCACCTCTGGCAAGGGGAAACCCGACCCAGAACAGCCATGTACAATACTGTCCCTATACATGAGCTGCGAGCTGTACCACGTACAAGCTACAGACGCGATCGCATTGCTCACTGTACGGATTCCCATGCCGAGCGATCAGCTAGGAAGCGCCCCATCCACGTCGGTACCCTTGGGCGTTGCACTCGCAGTCGCAAAAAACGTTGGGCAAATATATTTCTCCGATGCTGAGCGATCAGCTAGGAAGCGCCCCATCCATGTCGGTACTCGTACGCGTCGCACTCGCAGTCGCAAAAAACGCTGGGCAAATATATTTCTCGGAAGAGTAATGACAGTCCGAGCCTCCTGCGTGGGAAGAGTCTTTCTAGGCCCTGACCCACGGGAAGCGTGTAGCTTCCCCCATCCCGGACATTTCACGTCGTCACACTACCGGTATTGACTAATAGACTGATTGCTGATAATCATTAGCCACACACTGGGGGAAACGGCCGACAGGGGCGGCAACATAGTGGAGCCGCAGTGTCACTAATGTACAGAGATAGAACAGTTTCGACTGGAACCAGAGTAACCGTATACACGGCACTGATTAGTAATAGATGCAGAGCCATCAGAATACAGATAATATATACAACCGTCCCTATACATGCTGAAAGACTCTGCACACAATGAGAACCACACGTCAGCCAGACACTATCACACACTACTCTCTGCCTCTAACAGGCACACACACAATATCTAACCACCAGCATGGAAGAACATCCGGTGCATCCTCTCCGCCACATTACACAATCCACACTATCATAACCAGACCGGGAGGTCCACCCAGAAAACAGAATATCCCACCCTTCCGACATCCGCCATTGCTCAGCTAAGCCACGAACACCCACACATGTCCTACACAGGGGTGCACCCAACATCACAATACTGCCTCCTGTCACAGTACACAAACAATGGCAGGAATGAAAGACACAGATCTGCCACAACCTTGGAATCGGAGCGCCGCCTGTCATGAGCCACAAGTGCATCCTGACGTGACAAATCGGATGATCCCGCAGGCATGCACTTACGATAATCACTATCAACGAACCTGCCGCCCCCTCCCCCCCCAAAATACACCTTTCCCTACAACGTGTACCTTAACCTAAGCTATATTGTACCTTAACCTAAGCGATATTGTACCTTAACCTAAGGTATATCGTACCTTAACCTAACCTACATTGCGCCTTCACCTAACCTACGTTGTACCTTAACCTAACCTACGTTGTACCTTAACCTAACCTACGTTGTACCTTAACCTAACCTACGTTGTACCTTAACCTAACCTACGTTGTACCTTAACCTAACCTACGTTGTACCTTAACCTAACCTACGTTGTACCTTAACCTAACCTACGTTGTGCCTTAACCTAACCTACGTTGTGCCTTAACCTAACCTACGTTGTGCCTTAACCTAACCTACGTTGTGCCTTAACCTAACCTACGTTGTGCCTTAACCTAACCTACGTTGTGCCTTAACCTAACCTATGTTGTGCCTTAACCTAACCTATGTTGTGCCTTAACCTAACCTATGTTGTGCCTTAACCTAACCTATGTTGTGCCTTAACCTAACCTATGTTGTGCCTTAACCTAACCTATGTTGTGCCTTAACCTAACCTATGTTGTGCCTTAACCTAACCTACGTTGTGCCTTAACCTAACCTACGTTGTGCCTTAACCTAACCTACGTTGTGCCTTAACCTAACCTACGTTGTGCCTTAACCTAACCTACGTTGTGCCTTAACCTAACCTACGTTGTGCCTTAACCTAACCTACGTTGTGCCTTAACCTAACCTACGTTGTGCCTTAACCTAACCTACGTTGTGCCTTAACCTAACCTACGTTGTGCCTTAACCTAACCTACGTTGTGCCTTAACCTAACCTACGTTGTGCCTTAACCTAACCTACGTTGTGCCTTAACCTAACCTACGTTGTGCCTTAACCTAACCTACGTTGTGCCTTAACCTAACCTACGTTGTGCCTTAACCTAACCTACGTTGTGCCTTAACCTAACCTACGTTGTGCCTTAACCTAACCTACGTTGTGCCTTAACCTAACCTACGTTGTGCCTTAACCTAACCTACGTTGTGCCTTAACCTAACCTACGTTGTGCCTTAACCTAACCTACGTTGTGCCTTAACCTAACCTACGTTGTGCCTTAACCTAACCTACGTTGTGCCTTAACCTAACCTACGTTGTGCCTTAACCTAACCTACGTTGTGCCTTAACCTAACCTATGTTGTGCCTTAACCTAACCTATGTTGTGCCTTAACCTAACCTATGTTGTGCCTTAACCTAACCTATGTTGTGCCTTAACCTAACCTATGTTGTGCCTTAACCTAACCTATGTTGTGCCTTAACCTAACCTATGTTGTGCCTTAACCTAACCTACGTTGTGCCTTAACCTAACCCATATTGTACCTTAACCTAACCCATATTGTACCTTAACCTAACCCATATTGTACCTTAACCTAACCCATATTGTACCTTAACCTAACCCATATTGTACCTTAACGTAACCTAATTTGTGCCTTAACGTAACCTAATTTGTGCCTTAACGTAACCTAATTTGTGCCTTAACGTAACCTAATTTGTGCCTTAACGTAACCTAATTTGTGCCTTAACGTAACCTAATTTGTGCCTTAACGTAACCTAATTTGTGCCTTAACGTAACCTAATTTGTGCCTTAACGTAACCTAATTTGTGCCTTAACGTAACCTAATTTGTGCCTTAACGTAACCTAATTTGTGCCTTAACGTAACCTAATTTGTGCCTTAACGTAACCTAATTTGTGCCTTAACGTAACCTAATTTGTGCCTTAACGTAACCTAATTTGTGCCTTAACGTAACCTAATTTGTGCCTTAACGTAACCTAATTTGTGCCTTAACGTAACCTAATTTGTGCCTTAACGTAACCTAATTTGTGCCTTAACGTAACCTAATTTGTGCCTTAACGTAACCCATGTTGTGCCTTAACGTAACCCATGTTGTGCCTTAACGTAACCCAATTTGTGCCTTAACGTAACCCATGTTGTGCCTTAACCTAACCTATATTGTGCCTCAACCTAACCTATATTGCGCCTTAACCTGACGCACGTTGTCGCTGAACCTGCTCTGTAATTGTTATGCAACTCGTTAAATTAGTGTAGTGTTGCCTAACCGCAACCCTCGCAATATAGTTCGCTATTCGCACTGCCCGGTCCCCTGTGTATCGCGTCATGTTAAACACCTTGCAGGTGTTGCTGACTTTCCACATGCTCCTGCTATACACTGTAATGTGGATAGCAGCAGGACGTACATGCCCCCCCCCCTTCCCCCCTGCCTTCGCAAGCTGGTCGTTGAGAAGTTTGCATGTTCAATGCCCTTCGCATGCCGACGTACTCAGCCTACGTTGTGGTACGGCCTGTCACCTGTCCGCCGATGTACGCAAAACCCACAAACTGTACTGCACATTGGTCCGTATGTACTGAATGATACATCGTGGCACATGTGTGACCGTACGACGACTGCGCCTAGCAACGGCAGACCATACAGTCCAAATATTGTGCACGCAGCTACGTGTCGTCTCCCTATAAGAGCTGGATTGCAGTGTGGTACGCCATTCAGACGTGTGGGAGGAACGGACGCCCTGGATGGCGATCAGCATGAGCAGTCTGTTGATGTAGTGGAGCGTGTATTCGGACGTAGTCGTCTCTTCTCACACACCGTGATAGCATGTTGCACCGCGTTCCACATCTGCGACATCCTGCAGAGGCCGGCTGACAGTCGTTCGCGCAATGGACACCGCATACGTACGGGGGCTACCTTCCACGTGTTCTCGAGGCGTGCACATGTTGTTGCGTCTATGTGGGCAGACGTAGTGTGTTGTGACACCTGACACAGGCATGCAATACTCGTTGCAAATGGCGATGGACGTCTACGTTTGCTGGTGACGTTACGCAAATGAACAACAGGTAACCCGTTGTGGTGCGGTTGTTCTCGCTAGAGGTGAATCAGTGTTGGCGACGATCGGTCGAGCTATTAACCGGTTGTTTCAGGGATACCCACCATGCCCACGAACGTGAAAGGGGACCCACCATGCCCACGAACGCGAAAGGGGATCTGGGTGTGAGGCGATACGCGGCGGTGGCTGGGTGGGACCGTCCCCGGCCGGTGAGGGGGGGCCGCCCGGCGTGCTGGCAGCGCGGTGCGTGGGCGCACGCGCTACAGCCGGCTGGTGGGGGCGGCCAGTGGCAGGCGCGCCGGCCGACGGACGCGGCAGGCGGCGCAGCTGCGCGCCGGCGCCCCCTGCTCGCGGCGCCTTGCGGCCAAAGTAGGTCCTCGCGGGCCCGGTGCGAAGCGCGGTGGCCATCTGCAGTGTGCTGGTCCGATTGAGGACTGTGTGCGCTGAGGATGCGCCGCCGCCCGGCGCTCGGCGCCGCGACGCCGTCTGCTGCTCGGTCGCCCCAGCGGTTCTCGCAGGTGGTTTGTATCGCAGCTGTGCGGACGTGTTGGCGCGTGCGCTGTGCTGGGAGAGTTCGCTTCGGCACCCAAGTGGGGCTTTTGTCCTTCTGTGGCGCTGGCGTTGGAGCTGCCGGTCACCGTAGGTGGCGCGTGTTGTCTCCCGCCGGCAATGCCACGACAGCACGCTCCCGGGCCTCTGTCGGCAGCGGCAAGCTCAGTTGGGAGCACGGGTGGTCGCACCTAAAGCGTCTACTCGCCTAACTCCGGGCGATTGCGCCTCTCTCGAACCCGACCAAGTACTTAGGACGGCGCTGCGCGCCGCCGGGACCTGAGAGGGTTTCGAGGTGTGTTGTGCAGGGGAGCTCAGCCTCCTCCTGTTTGCAGAATAATTGAGCGGACGCTTGCGTGTTCGCGCGGGCCCCCGGGACACACTCCCGGGCGGCCGGCTGCTCAGCTCTAGTTGACGCAGCTCCCTGGTTGATCCTGCCAGTAGTCATATGCTTGTCTCAAAGATTAAGCCATGCATGTCTCAGTACAAGCCGCATTAAGGTGAAACCGCGAATGGCTCATTAAATCAGTTATGGTTCCTTAGATCGTACCCACGTTACTTGGATAACTGTGGTAATTCTAGAGCTAATACATGCAAACAGAGTCCCGACCAGAGATGGAAGGGACGCTTTTATTAGATCAAAACCAATCGGTCGGCTCGTCCGGTCCGTTTGCCTTGGTGACTCTGAATAACTTTGGGCTGATCGCACGGTCCTCGTACCGGCGACGCATCTTTCAAATGTCTGCCTTATCAACTGTCGATGGTAGGTTCTGCGCCTACCATGGTTGTAACGGGTAACGGGGAATCAGGGTTCGATTCCGGAGAGGGAGCCTGAGAAACGGCTACCACATCCAAGGAAGGCAGCAGGCGCGCAAATTACCCACTCCCGGCACGGGGAGGTAGTGACGAAAAATAACGATACGGGACTCATCCGAGGCCCCGTAATCGGAATGAGTACACTTTAAATCCTTTAACGAGTATCTATTGGAGGGCAAGTCTGGTGCCAGCAGCCGCGGTAATTCCAGCTCCAATAGCGTATATTAAAGTTGTTGCGGTTAAAAA
>NW_026048226.1:0-2500 GCF_023864345.2 Schistocerca serialis cubense | reverse complement strand
CGGCGGGGTCGTGTCCGGTTGCCTTTCCACTCGCCGCGGGGCGGGGCCGTTCCGGTGTGCGGTGGGCCGCACTTCTCCCCTAGTAGGACGTCGCGACCCGCTGGGTGCCGGCCTACGGCCCGGGTGCGCAGCCTGTCCTTCCGCGGGCCTCGGTTCGCGTCTGTTGGGCAGAGCCCCGGTGTCCTGGCTGGCTGCCCGGCGGTATATCTGGAGGAGTCGATTCGCCCCTTTGGGCGCTCGGGCTCCCGGCAAGCGCGCGCGGTTCTTCCCGGATGACGGACCTACCTGGCCCGGCCCCGGACCCGCGCCGCTGTTGGCTCGGGATGCTCTCGGGCGGAATAATCGCTCCCGTCAGCGGCGCTTCAGCTTTGGACAATTTCACGACCCGTCTTGAAACACGGACCAAGGAGTCTAACATGTGCGCGAGTCATTGGGCTGTACGAAACCTAAAGGCGTAATGAAAGTGAAGGTCTCGCCTTGCGCGGGCCGAGGGAGGATGGGGCTTCCCCGCCCTTCACGGGGCGGCGGCCTCCGCACTCCCGGGGCGTCTCGTCCTCATTGCGAGGTGAGGCGCACCTAGAGCGTACACGTTGGGACCCGAAAGATGGTGAACTATGCCTGGCCAGGACGAAGTCAGGGGAAACCCTGATGGAGGTCCGTAGCGATTCTGACGTGCAAATCGATCGTCGGAGCTGGGTATAGGGGCGAAAGACTAATCGAACCATCTAGTAGCTGGTTCCCTCCGAAGTTTCCCTCAGGATAGCTGGTGCTCGTACGAGTCTCATCCGGTAAAGCGAATGATTAGAGGCCTTGGGGCCGAAACGACCTCAACCTATTCTCAAACTTTAAATGGGTGAGATCTCCGGCTTGCTTGATATGCTGAAGCCGCGAGCAAACGACTCGGATCGGAGTGCCAAGTGGGCCACTTTTGGTAAGCAGAACTGGCGCTGTGGGATGAACCAAACGCCGAGTTAAGGCGCCCGAATCGACGCTCATGGGAAACCATGAAAGGCGTTGGTTGCTTAAGACAGCAGGACGGTGGCCATGGAAGTCGGAATCCGCTAAGGAGTGTGTAACAACTCACCTGCCGAAGCAACTAGCCCTGAAAATGGATGGCGCTGAAGCGTCGTGCCTATACTCGGCCGTCAGTCTGGCAGTCATGGCCGGTCCTTGCGGCCGGCCGCGAAGCCCTGACGAGTAGGAGGGTCGCGGCGGTGGGCGCAGAAGGGTCTGGGCGTGAGCCTGCCTGGAGCCGCCGTCGGTGCAGATCTTGGTGGTAGTAGCAAATACTCCAGCGAGGCCCTGGAGGGCTGACGCGGAGAAGGGTTTCGTGTGAACAGCCGTTGCACACGAGTCAGTCGATCCTAAGCCCTAGGAGAAATCCGATGTTGATGGGGGCCGTCATAGCATGATGCGCTTTGTGCTGGCCCCCGTTGGGCGAAAGGGAATCCGGTTCCTATTCCGGAACCCGGCAGCGGAACCGATACAAGTCGGGCCCCTCTTTTAGAGATGCTCGTCGGGGTAACCCAAAAGGACCCGGAGACGCCGTCGGGAGATCGGGGAAGAGTTTTCTTTTCTGCATGAGCGTTCGAGTTCCCTGGAATCCTCTAGCAGGGAGATAGGGTTTGGAACGCGAAGAGCACCGCAGTTGCGGCGGTGTCCCGATCTTCCCCTCGGACCTTGAAAATCCGGGAGAGGGCCACGTGGAGGTGTCGCGCCGGTTCGTACCCATATCCGCAGCAGGTCTCCAAGGTGAAGAGCCTCTAGTCGATAGAATAATGTAGGTAAGGGAAGTCGGCAAATTGGATCCGTAACTTCGGGATAAGGATTGGCTCTGAGGATCGGGGCGTGTCGGGCTTGGTCGGGAAGTGGGTCAGCGCTAACGTGCCGGGCCTGGGCGAGGTGAGTGCCGTAGGGGTGCCGGTAAGTGCGGGCGTTTAGCGCGGGCGTGGTCTGCTCTCGCCGTTGGTCGGCCTCGTGCTGGCCGGCGGTGCAGGATGCGCGCGCCTGCGCGGCGTTCGCGCCCCGGTGCTTCAACCTGCGTGCAGGATCCGAGCTCGGTCCCGTGCCTTGGCCTCCCACGGATCTTCCTTGCTGCGAGGCCGCGTCCGCCTTAGCGTGCTCCTCCGGGGGCGCGCGGGTGCGCGGATTCTCTTCGGCCGCCATTCAACGATCAACTCAGAACTGGCACGGACTGGGGGAATCCGACTGTCTAATTAAAACAAAGCATTGCGATGGCCCTAGCGGGTGTTGACGCAATGTGATTTCTGCCCAGTGCTCTGAATGTCAACGTGAAGAAATTCAAGCAAGCGCGGGTAAACGGCGGGAGTAACTATGACTCTCTTAAGGTAGCCAAATGCCTCGTCATCTAATTAGTGACGCGCATGAATGGATTAACGAGATTCCCGCTGTCCCTATCTACCTCAGGTCAGGCCGGACACTGCGAGCTGGATCGTCCCACCGAGAAGAAGGTTCCTCCACTCCAGTCTAGCCAACAGAT
>NW_026048225.1:10000-12500 GCF_023864345.2 Schistocerca serialis cubense | reverse complement strand
AACCTAACCCATATTGTCGCTTAACCTAACCTATATTGCGCCTTAACCTAACCCATATTGCGCCTTAACCTAACCCATATTGTCCCTTAACCTAACCCATATTGTCCCTTAACCTAACCTATATTGTCCCTTAACCTAACCTATATTGTCCCTTAACCTAACCCATATTGTCCCTTAACCTAACCTATATTGTCCCTTAACCTAACCTATATTGTCCCTTAACCTAACCTATATTGTCCCTTAACCTAACCTATATTGTCCCTTAACCTAACCTATATTGTCCCTTAACCTAACCTATATTGTCCCTTAACCTAACCTATATTGTCCCTTAACCTAACCCATATTGTCCCTTAACCTAACCGATATTGTCCCTTAACCTAACCTATATTGTCCCTTAACCTAACCTATATTGTCCCTTAACCTAACCTATATTGTCCCTTAACCTAACCTATATTGTCCCTTAACCTAACCTATATTGTCCCTTAACCTAACCTATATTGTCCCTTAACCTAACCTATATTGTCCCTTAACCTAACCTATATTGTCCCTTAACCTAACCTATATTGTCCCTTAACCTAACCTATATTGTCCCTTAACCTAACCTATATTGTCCCTTAACCTAACCTATATTGTCCCTTAACCTAACCCATATTGTCCCTTAACCTAACCCATATTGTCCCTTAACCTAACCCATATTGTCCCTTAACCTAACCCATATTGTCCCTTAACCTAACCTATATTGTCCCTTAACCTAACCCATATTGTCCCTTAACCTAACCCATATTGTACCGTAACCTAACCTATATTGTACCTTAACCTAACCTATATTGTACCTTAACCCAACACACGTTGGGCCTTAACCTGCTCTGTAATTGTCATACGACGCGTTAAATTAGTGTAGTGTTGCCTAACTGCAACCCCCGCAATATAGTTTGCTACTCGCACTGCCCGGTCCCCAGAGTATCGCTTCATGTTAAACACCTTGCAGCTATACACTGTAATGCGGATGGCAGCAGGACGTACATGCTCAATGCCCTTCGCAGTTGTTCATTGGCATTCGCATGGCGAAGCACAGCCTACGTTGTGGTACGGCTTGTGTCAACTGTCCGCTGATGTTGTACGTCCAAATCACACACTGTACTGCACATTGGTCCTCATGTACTGAATGATACATCGTGGTACATGTGTGACCGTACCACGACTGCGCCAACAACGGCGAACCATACGGTCCAAATATTGTGCACTCAGCTACGTGTCGTCTCCCTATAAGAGCTGGATTGAAGTATGGTATGCCGTGGATGGCGATCAGCATGAGCCGTCTGTTGATGTAGTGGCGCGTGTTGTCAGACGTAGTCGTCTCTTCTCACACACCGTGATAGCATGGTGCACTGCGTTCCACATCTGCGACATGCGACAGAGGCCGGTTGACAGTCGTTCGCGCAATGGACATCGCATACGTACGGGGGCCACCTTCCACGTGTTCGCGAAGCGTGCACATGTTGTTGCGTGTATGTGGGCAGACATAGTGTGTCGTGACACCTGACACAGGCATGCAACAATCGTTGAATTTGCAAATGGCGATGGACGTCTACGTTTGCTGGTGACGTTACGCAAATGAAGAACTGGTAAACCGTTGTGGTGCGGTTGTTCTCGCTAGAGGTGAATCAGTGATGGCGACGATCGGTTGAGCTACCAACCGGTTGTTTCAGCGATACCCACCATGCCCACGAACGTGAATGGCATGTGGGTGTGAAGCGATACGCGGCGGTGGCTGGGTGGGACCGTCCCCGGCCGGTGAGGGGGGGCCTCCCGGCGTGCTGGCCGCGCGGTGCGTGGGGCGCACGCGCTACAGCCGGCTGGTGGGGGGCGGCCAGTGGCAGGCGCGCCGGCCGACGGAGGCGGCAGGCGGCGCAGCTGCGCGCCGGCGCACCCTGCACGCGGCGCCGTGCGGCCAAAGTAGGTCCTCGCGGGCCCGGTGCGAAGCGCGGTGGACATCTGCAGTGTGCTGGTCCGATTGAGGACTGTGTGCGCTGAGGATGCGCCGCCGCCCGGCGCTCGGCGCCGCGACGCCGTCTGCTGCTCGGTCGCCTCTGCGGTTCTCGCAGGTGGATTGTATCGCAGCTGTGCGGACGTGTTGGCGCGTGCGCTGTGCTGGGAGAGTTCGCTTCGGCACCCAAGTGGGGCTTTTGTCCTTCTGTGGCGCTGGCGTTGGAGCTGCCGGCCACCGTAGGTGGCGCGTGTTGTCTCCCGCCGGCAATGCCACGACAGCACGCTCCCGGGCCTCTGTCGGCAGCGGCAAGCTCAGTTGGGAGCACGGGTGGTCGCACCTAAAGCGTCTACTCGCCAAACTCCGGGCGATTGCGCCCCTCTCGAACCCGACCAAGTACTTAGGACGGCGCTGCGCGCCGCCGGGACCTGAGAGGGTTTCGAGGTGTATTGTGCAGGGGAGCTCAGCCTCCTCCTGTTTGCAGAATAATTGAGCGGACGCTTGCGTGTTCGC
>NW_026048224.1:0-34038 GCF_023864345.2 Schistocerca serialis cubense | reverse complement strand
AGTCTGTGACGCTGGCTTTGCAACATCTTGCGTGCCTTTAGGCTCGCCGCGACCAACACTTACCACGCACTGACCACAAAACATGGAGGCGCCGGGGCTTGAACCCGGGACCTTTCACATGCAAAGCGAACGCTCTACCAACTGAGCTACGCCCCCAAGCACAACCAAGCTGCGCTGTTCTCCATTCTTTACTACTCTTATGTGCACGGACACGATGGTTGGTTGGTTTGCAGGGCTGAAGGGAACAGAGTACAAAGGCGCGGACGCGTTCATATACACAAGAGTTCCAAGTAGTTTCGATGCTCTGGTATTACGACTGCAAATTCCGTCCGTTTTTAACGTCTTAAATTGAAGGGGCAGTCACAAGCTGCTCTGTTTTCAAGCCATGTCGACAATCACACAGCACCTGAGGTAACAAGCACATCTGAAGCCCCATTGTGCACTCGACTGTTCATGCCAACTCACTGCCTCGCACTTTACTACTGTGTACCACTCTTGTCGTCCAACTGCAAAAGACTGGGCCACAACAAGTTTCCGCGTCTCCATTGCACTGCGCAAACTACGAAACGCTCCCCAAACATGGCACTCACCCATGCAGACGTCTTTTCCGACTTTACACGACGCTCACGCAACGCTCACGCTAGTGACACCCTTATTTAGAGCTTGACGTCGCGCCCAAGCGAGTGAGCACATTTCGCCTACGGCTTAGGCCGCCCACCTAGTGTGGCTGCTCGGTGTCTGCAGGCAGCGAGGGGCTGCAAGCTTCCCGTATTCGCGCCTATGTCACCTCTGCTTGCTTGTCAGAGACAGAGTATCGCAAAACATACAACTCACTCCATGAATTGATTGCTACGGCATCTGTCATCAGCAGTCACAACTAGCAACACCAGTAGCAGCCGACTGCACGTAAAGAATTGGAATGTGCAGTGGGATTTTTGTGAATTCGGCGCAAGGCTGATCTTTCCGACATAGGTTTGAGAATCCTATGGGAACACGTGTACTGTTTCTAAATTAAGTGTAGTGGTGGGAGGAGGGTACTTCCTGCGCATTACAGCACGCTTGCCAATTGTGGCTGCTAATCGTTCGCTCGTATCTGCCTTGACACATTTTCTGGCTGTGAATTATTCCACTTGCATGGCAGTGTGCGCATGTTGGTGTGTTAAAAATTCTGGAGGCGCTGGGTATCGATCCCAGTACCTCTCGCATGCTAAGCGAGCGCTCTACCATCTGAGCTACGCCCCCTGCTGACCAACTGCGCTACATACAGCCATATCAATTGCACAGACCCTTGCACTCCAATTATTCCGCAGACAAACACTACTCTCAATGTGTCTGTGAGGGTGTCTTTCAGGTTTCCTGCATTCTGTATCGAATCGTAGTTGGCCAGAATCAAAGTGGCACGCACGACGTCGAAAATAGCGTTCGGCCAACGCTCTGAGGTAGACGAAAGTGTTGTTCACTCTCTAGACTTCACTGAGGTTAGGCCGTTTTACCCAAGGCAGATTTGCACTCGATGACACCTCGACAACAGCCGGTCCTCACATTTACGTCTTGCTCTCCTTACGTCAGTATACTAGTCTGTGACGCTGGCTTTGCAACATCTTGCGTGCCTTTAGGCTCGCCGCGACCAACACTTACCACGCACTGACCACAAAACATGGAGGCGCCGGGGCTTGAACCCGGGACCTTTCACATGCAAAGCGAACGCTCTACCAACTGAGCTACGCCCCCAAGCACAACCAAGCTGCGCTGTTCTCCATTCTTTACTACTCTTATGTGCACGGACACGATGGTTGGTTGGTTTGCAGGGCTGAAGGGAACAGAGTACAAAGGCGCGGACGCGTTCATATACACAAGAGTTCCAAGTAGTTTCGATGCTCTGGTATTACGACTGCAAATTCCGTCCGTTTTTAACGTCTTAAATTGAAGGGGCAGTCACAAGCTGCTCTGTTTTCAAGCCATGTCGACAATCACACAGCACCTGAGGTAACAAGCACATCTGAAGCCCCATTGTGCACTCGACTGTTCATGCCAACTCACTGCCTCGCACTTTACTACTGTGTACCACTCTTGTCGTCCAACTGCAAAAGACTGGGCCACAACAAGTTTCCGCGTCTCCATTGCACTGCGCAAACTACGAAACGCTCCCCAAACATGGCACTCACCCATGCAGACGACTTTTCCGACTTTACACGACGCTCACGCAACGCTCACGCTAGTGACACCCTTATTTAGAGCTTGACGTCGCGCCCAAGCGAGTGAGCACATTTCGCCTACGGCTTAGGCCGCCCACCTAGTGTGGCTGCTCGGTGTCTGCAGGCAGCGAGGGGCTGCAAGCTTCCCGTATTCGCGCCTATGTCACCTCTGCTTGCTTGTCAGAGACAGAGTATCGCAAAACATACAACTCACTCCATGAATTGATTGCTACGGCATCTGTCATCAGCAGTCACAACTAGCAACACCAGTAGCAGCCGACTGCACGTAAAGAATTGGAATGTGCAGTGGGATTTTTGTGAATTCGGCGCAAGGCTGATCTTTCCGACATAGGTTTGAGAATCCTATGGGAACACGTGTACTGTTTCTAAATTAAGTGTAGTGGTGGGAGGAGGGTACTTCCTGCGCATTACAGCACGCTTGCCAATTGTGGCTGCTAATCGTTCGCTCGTATCTGCCTTGACACATTTTCTGGCTGTGAATTATTCCACTTGCATGGCAGTGTGCGCATGTTGGTGTGTTAAAAATTCTGGAGGCGCTGGGTATCGATCCCAGTACCTCTCGCATGCTAAGCGAGCGCTCTACCATCTGAGCTACGCCCCCTGCTGACCAACTGCGCTACATACAGCCATATCAATTGCACAGACCCTTGCACTCCAATTATTCCGCAGACAAACACTACTCTCAATGTGTCTGTGAGGGTGTCTTTCAGGTTTCCTGCATTCTGTATCGAATCGTAGTTGGCCAGAATCAAAGTGGCACGCACGACGTCGAAAATAGCGTTCGGCCAACGCTCTGAGGTAGACGAAAGTGTTGTTCACTCTCTAGACTTCACTGAGGTTAGGCCGTTTTACCCAAGGCAGATTTGCACTCGATGACACCTCGACAACAGCCGGTCCTCACATTTACGTCTTGCTCTCCTTACGTCAGTATACTAGTCTGTGACGCTGGCTTTGCAACATCTTGCGTGCCTTTAGGCTCGCCGCGACCAACACTTACCACGCACTGACCACAAAACATGGAGGCGCCGGGGCTTGAACCCGGGACCTTTCACATGCAAAGCGAACGCTCTACCAACTGAGCTACGCCCCCAAGCACAACCAAGCTGCGCTGTTCTCCATTCTTTACTACTCTTATGTGCACGGACACGATGGTTGGTTGGTTTGCAGGGCTGAAGGGAACAGAGTACAAAGGCGCGGACGCGTTCATATACACAAGAGTTCCAAGTAGTTTCGATGCTCTGGTATTACGACTGCAAATTCCGTCCGTTTTTAACGTCTTAAATTGAAGGGGCAGTCACAAGCTGCTCTGTTTTCAAGCCATGTCGACAATCACACAGCACCTGAGGTAACAAGCACATCTGAAGCCCCATTGTGCACTCGACTGTTCATGCCAACTCACTGCCTCGCACTTTACTACTGTGTACCACTCTTGTCGTCCAACTGCAAAAGACTGGGCCACAACAAGTTTCCGCGTCTCCATTGCACTGCGCAAACTACGAAACGCTCCCCAAACATGGCACTCACCCATGCAGACGTCTTTTCCGACTTTACACGACGCTCACGCAACGCTCACGCTAGTGACACCCTTATTTAGAGCTTGACGTCGCGCCCAAGCGAGTGAGCACATTTCGCCTACGGCTTAGGCCGCCCACCTAGTGTGGCTGCTCGGTGTCTGCAGGCAGCGAGGGGCTGCAAGCTTCCCGTATTCGCGCCTATGTCACCTCTGCTTGCTTGTCAGAGACAGAGTATCGCAAAACATACAACTCACTCCATGAATTGATTGCTACGGCATCTGTCATCAGCAGTCACAACTAGCAACACCAGTAGCAGCCGACTGCACGTAAAGAATTGGAATGTGCAGTGGGATTTTTGTGAATTCGGCGCAAGGCTGATCTTTCCGACATAGGTTTGAGAATCCTATGGGAACACGTGTACTGTTTCTAAATTAAGTGTAGTGGTGGGAGGAGGGTACTTCCTGCGCATTACAGCACGCTTGCCAATTGTGGCTGCTAATCGTTCGCTCGTATCTGCCTTGACACATTTTCTGGCTGTGAATTATTCCACTTGCATGGCAGTGTGCGCATGTTGGTGTGTTAAAAATTCTGGAGGCGCTGGGTATCGATCCCAGTACCTCTCGCATGCTAAGCGAGCGCTCTACCATCTGAGCTACGCCCCCTGCTGACCAACTGCGCTACATACAGCCATATCAATTGCACAGACCCTTGCACTCCAATTATTCCGCAGACAAACACTACTCTCAATGTGTCTGTGAGGGTGTCTTTCAGGTTTCCTGCATTCTGTATCGAATCGTAGTTGGCCAGAATCAAAGTGGCACGCACGACGTCGAAAATAGCGTTCGGCCAACGCTCTGAGGTAGACGAAAGTGTTGTTCACTCTCTAGACTTCACTGAGGTTAGGCCGTTTTACCCAAGGCAGATTTGCACTCGATGACACCTCGACAACAGCCGGTCCTCACATTTACGTCTTGCTCTCCTTACGTCAGTATACTAGTCTGTGACGCTGGCTTTGCAACATCTTGCGTGCCTTTAGGCTCGCCGCGACCAACACTTACCACGCACTGACCACAAAACATGGAGGCGCCGGGGCTTGAACCCGGGACCTTTCACATGCAAAGCGAACGCTCTACCAACTGAGCTACGCCCCCAAGCACAACCAAGCTGCGCTGTTCTCCATTCTTTACTACTCTTATGTGCACGGACACGATGGTTGGTTGGTTTGCAGGGCTGAAGGGAACAGAGTACAAAGGCGCGGACGCGTTCATATACACAAGAGTTCCAAGTAGTTTCGATGCTCTGGTATTACGACTGCAAATTCCGTCCGTTTTTAACGTCTTAAATTGAAGGGGCAGTCACAAGCTGCTCTGTTTTCAAGCCATGTCGACAATCACACAGCACCTGAGGTAACAAGCACATCTGAAGCCCCATTGTGCACTCGACTGTTCATGCCAACTCACTGCCTCGCACTTTACTACTGTGTACCACTCTTGTCGTCCAACTGCAAAAGACTGGGCCACAACAAGTTTCCGCGTCTCCATTGCACTGCGCAAACTACGAAACGCTCCCCAAACATGGCACTCACCCATGCAGACGTCTTTTCCGACTTTACACGACGCTCACGCAACGCTCACGCTAGTGACACCCTTATTTAGAGCTTGACGTCGCGCCCAAGCGAGTGAGCACATTTCGCCTACGGCTTAGGCCGCCCACCTAGTGTGGCTGCTCGGTGTCTGCAGGCAGCGAGGGGCTGCAAGCTTCCCGTATTCGCGCCTATGTCACCTCTGCTTGCTTGTCAGAGACAGAGTATCGCAAAACATACAACTCACTCCATGAATTGATTGCTACGGCATCTGTCATCAGCAGTCACAACTAGCAACACCAGTAGCAGCCGACTGCACGTAAAGAATTGGAATGTGCAGTGGGATTTTTGTGAATTCGGCGCAAGGCTGATCTTTCCGACATAGGTTTGAGAATCCTATGGGAACACGTGTACTGTTTCTAAATTAAGTGTAGTGGTGGGAGGAGGGTACTTCCTGCGCATTACAGCACGCTTGCCAATTGTGGCTGCTAATCGTTCGCTCGTATCTGCCTTGACACATTTTCTGGCTGTGAATTATTCCACTTGCATGGCAGTGTGCGCATGTTGGTGTGTTAAAAATTCTGGAGGCGCTGGGTATCGATCCCAGTACCTCTCGCATGCTAAGCGAGCGCTCTACCATCTGAGCTACGGCCCCTGCTGACCAACTGCGCTACATACAGCCATATCAATTGCACAGACCCTTGCACTCCAATTATTCCGCAGACAAACACTACTCTCAATGTGTCTGTGAGGGTGTCTTTCAGGTTTCCTGCATTCTGTATCGAATCGTAGTTGGCCAAAATCAAAGTGGCACGCACGACGTCGAAAATAGCGTTCGGCCAACGCTCTGAGGTAGACGAAAGTGTTGTTCACTCTCTAGACTTCACTGAGGTTAGGCCGTTTTACCTAAGGCAGATTTGCACTCGATGACACCTCGACAACAGCCGGTCCTCACATTTACGTCTTGCTCTCCTTACGTCAGTATACGAGTCTGTGACGCTGGCTTTGCAACATCTTGCGTGCCTTTAGGCTCGCCGCGACCAACACTTACCACGCACTGACCACAAAACATGGAGGCGCCGGGGCTTCAACCCGGGACCGTTCACATGCAAAGCGAACGCTCTACCAACTGAGCTACGCCGCCAAGCACAACCATGCTGCGCTCTTCTCCATTCTTTACTACTCTTATGTGCACGGACGCGATGGTTGGTTGGTTTGCAGGGCTGAAGGGAACAGAGTACAAAGGCGCGGACGCGTTCATATACACAAGAGTTCCAAGTAGTTTCGATGCTCTGGTATTACGACTGCAAATTCCGTCCGTTTTTAACGTCTTAAATTGAAGGGGCAGTCACAAGCTGCTCTGTTTTCAAGCCATGTCGACAATCACACAGCACCTGAGGTAACAAGCACATCTGAAGCCCCATTGTGCACTCGACTGTTCATGCCAACTCACTGCCTCGCACTTTACTACTGTGTACCACTCTTGTCGTCCAACTGCAAAAGACTGGGCCACAACAAGTTTCCGCGTCTCCATTGCACTGCGCAAACTACGAAACGCTCCCCAAACATGGCACTCACCCATGCAGACGACTTTTCCGACTTTACACGACGCTCACGCAACGCTCACGCTAGTGACACCCTTATTTAGAGCTTGACGTCGCGCCCAAGCGAGTGAGCACATTTCGCCTACGGCTTAGGCCGCCCACCTAGTGTGGCTGCTCGGTGTCTGCAGGCAGCGAGGGGCTGCAAGCTTCCCGTATTCGCGCCTATGTCACCTCTGCTTGCTTGTCAGAGACAGAGTATCGCAAAACATACAACTCACTCCATGAATTGATTGCTACGGCATCTGTCATCAGCAGTCACAACTAGCAACACCAGTAGCAGCCGACTGCACGTAAAGAATTGGAATGTGCAGTGGGATTTTTGTGAATTCGGCGCAAGGCTGATCTTTCCGACATAGGTTTGAGAATCCTATGGGAACACGTGTACTGTTTCTAAATTAAGTGTAGTGGTGGGAGGAGGGTACTTCCTGCGCATTACAGCACGCTTGCCAATTGTGGCTGCTAATCGTTCGCTCGTATCTGCCTTGACACATTTTCTGGCTGTGAATTATTCCACTTGCATGGCAGTGTGCGCATGTTGGTGTGTTAAAAATTCTGGAGGCGCTGGGTATCGATCCCAGTACCTCTCGCATGCTAAGCGAGCGCTCTACCATCTGAGCTACGGCCCCTGCTGACCAACTGCGCTACATACAGCCATATCAATTGCACAGACCCTTGCACTCCAATTATTCCGCAGACAAACACTACTCTCAATGTGTCTGTGAGGGTGTCTTTCAGGTTTCCTGCATTCTGTATCGAATCGTAGTTGGCCAAAATCAAAGTGGCACGCACGACGTCGAAAATAGCGTTCGGCCAACGCTCTGAGGTAGACGAAAGTGTTGTTCACTCTCTAGACTTCACTGAGGTTAGGCCGTTTTACCTAAGGCAGATTTGCACTCGATGACACCTCGACAACAGCCGGTCCTCACATTTACGTCTTGCTCTCCTTACGTCAGTATACGAGTCTGTGACGCTGGCTTTGCAACATCTTGCGTGCCTTTAGGCTCGCCGCGACCAACACTTACCACGCACTGACCACAAAACATGGAGGCGCCGGGGCTTCAACCCGGGACCGTTCACATGCAAAGCGAACGCTCTACCAACTGAGCTACGCCGCCAAGCACAACCATGCTGCGCTCTTCTCCATTCTTTACTACTCTTATGTGCACGGACGCGATGGTTGGTTGGTTTGCAGGGCTGAAGGGAACAGAGTACAAAGGCGCGGACGCGTTCATATACACAAGAGTTCCAAGTAGTTTCGATGCTCTGGTATTACGACTGCAAATTCCGTCCGTTTTTAACGTCTTAAATTGAAGGGGCAGTCACAAGCTGCTCTGTTTTCAAGCCATGTCGACAATCACACAGCACCTGAGGTAACAAGCACATCTGAAGCCCCATTGTGCACTCGACTGTTCATGCCAACTCACTGCCTCGCACTTTACTACTGTGTACCACTCTTGTCGTCCAACTGCAAAAGACTGGGCCACAACAAGTTTCCGCGTCTCCATTGCACTGCGCAAACTACGAAACGCTCCCCAAACATGGCACTCACCCATGCAGACGTCTTTTCCGACTTTACACGACGCTCACGCAATGCTCACGCTAGTGACACCCTTATTTAGAGCTTGACGTCGCGCCCAAGCGAGTGAGCACATTTCGCCTACGGCTTAGGCCGCCCACCTAGTGTGGCTGCTCGGTGTCTGCAGGCAGCGAGGGGCTGCAAGCTTCCCGTATTCGCGCCTATGTCACCTCTGCTTGCTTGTCAGAGACAGAGTATCGCAAAACATACAACTCACTCCATGAATTGATTGCTACGGCATCTGTCATCAGCAGTCACAACTAGCAACACCAGTAGCAGCCGACTGCACGTAAAGAATTGGAATGTGCAGTGGGATTTTTGTGAATTCGGCGCAAGGCTGATCTTTCCGACATAGGTTTGAGAATCCTATGGGAACACGTGTACTGTTTCTAAATTAAGTGTAGTGGTGGGAGGAGGGTACTTCCTGCGCATTACAGCACGCTTGCCAATTGTGGCTGCTAATCGTTCGCTCGTATCTGCCTTGACACATTTTCTGGCTGTGAATTATTCCACTTGCATGGCAGTGTGCGCATGTTGGTGTGTTAAAAATTCTGGAGGCGCTGGGTATCGATCCCAGTACCTCTCGCATGCTAAGCGAGCGCTCTACCATCTGAGCTACGGCCCCTGCTGACCAACTGCGCTACATACAGCCATATCAATTGCACAGACCCTTGCACTCCAATTATTCCGCAGACAAACACTACTCTCAATGTGTCTGTGAGGGTGTCTTTCAGGTTTCCTGCATTCTGTATCGAATCGTAGTTGGCCAAAATCAAAGTGGCACGCACGACGTCGAAAATAGCGTTCGGCCAACGCTCTGAGGTAGACGAAAGTGTTGTTCACTCTCTAGACTTCACTGAGGTTAGGCCGTTTTACCTAAGGCAGATTTGCACTCGATGACACCTCGACAACAGCCGGTCCTCACATTTACGTCTTGCTCTCCTTACGTCAGTATACGAGTCTGTGACGCTGGCTTTGCAACATCTTGCGTGCCTTTAGGCTCGCCGCGACCAACACTTACCACGCACTGACCACAAAACATGGAGGCGCCGGGGCTTCAACCCGGGACCGTTCACATGCAAAGCGAACGCTCTACCAACTGAGCTACGCCGCCAAGCACAACCATGCTGCGCTCTTCTCCATTCTTTACTACTCTTATGTGCACGGACGCGATGGTTGGTTGGTTTGCAGGGCTGAAGGGAACAGAGTACAAAGGCGCGGACGCGTTCATATACACAAGAGTTCCAAGTAGTTTCGATGCTCTGGTATTACGACTGCAAATTCCGTCCGTTTTTAACGTCTTAAATTGAAGGGGCAGTCACAAGCTGCTCTGTTTTCAAGCCATGTCGACAATCACACAGCACCTGAGGTAACAAGCACATCTGAAGCCCCATTGTGCACTCGACTGTTCATGCCAACTCACTGCCTCGCACTTTACTACTGTGTACCACTCTTGTCGTCCAACTGCAAAAGACTGGGCCACAACAAGTTTCCGCGTCTCCATTGCACTGCGCAAACTACGAAACGCTCCCCAAACATGGCACTCACCCATGCAGACGTCTTTTCCGACTTTACACGACGCTCACGCAATGCTCACGCTAGTGACACCCTTATTTAGAGCTTGACGTCGCGCCCAAGCGAGTGAGCACATTTCGCCTACGGCTTAGGCCGCCCACCTAGTGTGGCTGCTCGGTGTCTGCAGGCAGCGAGGGGCTGCAAGCTTCCCGTATTCGCGCCTATGTCACCTCTGCTTGCTTGTCAGAGACAGAGTATCGCAAAACATACAACTCACTCCATGAATTGATTGCTACGGCATCTGTCATCAGCAGTCACAACTAGCAACACCAGTAGCAGCCGACTGCACGTAAAGAATTGGAATGTGCAGTGGGATTTTTGTGAATTCGGCGCAAGGCTGATCTTTCCGACATAGGTTTGAGAATCCTATGGGAACACGTGTACTGTTTCTAAATTAAGTGTAGTGGTGGGAGGAGGGTACTTCCTGCGCATTACAGCACGCTTGCCAATTGTGGCTGCTAATCGTTCGCTCGTATCTGCCTTGACACATTTTCTGGCTGTGAATTATTCCACTTGCATGGCAGTGTGCGCATGTTGGTGTGTTAAAAATTCTGGAGGCGCTGGGTATCGATCCCAGTACCTCTCGCATGCTAAGCGAGCGCTCTACCATCTGAGCTACGGCCCCTGCTGACCAACTGCGCTACATACAGCCATATCAATTGCACAGACCCTTGCACTCCAATTATTCCGCAGACAAACACTACTCTCAATGTGTCTGTGAGGGTGTCTTTCAGGTTTCCTGCATTCTGTATCGAATCGTAGTTGGCCAAAATCAAAGTGGCACGCACGACGTCGAAAATAGCGTTCGGCCAACGCTCTGAGGTAGACGAAAGTGTTGTTCACTCTCTAGACTTCACTGAGGTTAGGCCGTTTTACCTAAGGCAGATTTGCACTCGATGACACCTCGACAACAGCCGGTCCTCACATTTACGTCTTGCTCTCCTTACGTCAGTATACGAGTCTGTGACGCTGGCTTTGCAACATCTTGCGTGCCTTTAGGCTCGCCGCGACCAACACTTACCACGCACTGACCACAAAACATGGAGGCGCCGGGGCTTCAACCCGGGACCGTTCACATGCAAAGCGAACGCTCTACCAACTGAGCTACGCCGCCAAGCACAACCATGCTGCGCTCTTCTCCATTCTTTACTACTCTTATGTGCACGGACGCGATGGTTGGTTGGTTTGCAGGGCTGAAGGGAACAGAGTACAAAGGCGCGGACGCGTTCATATACACAAGAGTTCCAAGTAGTTTCGATGCTCTGGTATTACGACTGCAAATTCCGTCCGTTTTTAACGTCTTAAATTGAAGGGGCAGTCACAAGCTGCTCTGTTTTCAAGCCATGTCGACAATCACACAGCACCTGAGGTAACAAGCACATCTGAAGCCCCATTGTGCACTCGACTGTTCATGCCAACTCACTGCCTCGCACTTTACTACTGTGTACCACTCTTGTCGTCCAACTGCAAAAGACTGGGCCACAACAAGTTTCCGCGTCTCCATTGCACTGCGCAAACTACGAAACGCTCCCCAAACATGGCACTCACCCATGCAGACGTCTTTTCCGACTTTACACGACGCTCACGCAACGCTCACGCTAGTGACACCCTTATTTAGAGCTTGACGTCGCGCCCAAGCGAGTGAGCACATTTCGCCTACGGCTTAGGCCGCCCACCTAGTGTGGCTGCTCGGTGTCTGCAGGCAGCGAGGGGCTGCAAGCTTCCCGTATTCGCGCCTATGTCACCTCTGCTTGCTTGTCAGAGACAGAGTATCGCAAAACATACAACTCACTCCATGAATTGATTGCTACGGCATCTGTCATCAGCAGTCACAACTAGCAACACCAGTAGCAGCCGACTGCACGTAAAGAATTGGAATGTGCAGTGGGATTTTTGTGAATTCGGCGCAAGGCTGATCTTTCCGACATAGGTTTGAGAATCCTATGGGAACACGTGTACTGTTTCTAAATTAAGTGTAGTGGTGGGAGGAGGGTACTTCCTGCGCATTACAGCACGCTTGCCAATTGTGGCTGCTAATCGTTCGCTCGTATCTGCCTTGACACATTTTCTGGCTGTGAATTATTCCACTTGCATGGCAGTGTGCGCATGTTGGTGTGTTAAAAATTCTGGAGGCGCTGGGTATCGATCCCAGTACCTCTCGCATGCTAAGCGAGCGCTCTACCATCTGAGCTACGGCCCCTGCTGACCAACTGCGCTACATACAGCCATATCAATTGCACAGACCCTTGCACTCCAATTATTCCGCAGACAAACACTACTCTCAATGTGTCTGTGAGGGTGTCTTTCAGGTTTCCTGCATTCTGTATCGAATCGTAGTTGGCCAAAATCAAAGTGGCACGCACGACGTCGAAAATAGCGTTCGGCCAACGCTCTGAGGTAGACGAAAGTGTTGTTCACTCTCTAGACTTCACTGAGGTTAGGCCGTTTTACCTAAGGCAGATTTGCACTCGATGACACCTCGACAACAGCCGGTCCTCACATTTACGTCTTGCTCTCCTTACGTCAGTATACGAGTCTGTGACGCTGGCTTTGCAACATCTTGCGTGCCTTTAGGCTCGCCGCGACCAACACTTACCACGCACTGACCACAAAACATGGAGGCGCCGGGGCTTCAACCCGGGACCGTTCACATGCAAAGCGAACGCTCTACCAACTGAGCTACGCCGCCAAGCACAACCATGCTGCGCTCTTCTCCATTCTTTACTACTCTTATGTGCACGGACGCGATGGTTGGTTGGTTTGCAGGGCTGAAGGGAACAGAGTACAAAGGCGCGGACGCGTTCATATACACAAGAGTTCCAAGTAGTTTCGATGCTCTGGTATTACGACTGCAAATTCCGTCCGTTTTTAACGTCTTAAATTGAAGGGGCAGTCACAAGCTGCTCTGTTTTCAAGCCATGTCGACAATCACACAGCACCTGAGGTAACAAGCACATCTGAAGCCCCATTGTGCACTCGACTGTTCATGCCAACTCACTGCCTCGCACTTTACTACTGTGTACCACTCTTGTCGTCCAACTGCAAAAGACTGGGCCACAACAAGTTTCCGCGTCTCCATTGCACTGCGCAAACTACGAAACGCTCCCCAAACATGGCACTCACCCATGCAGACGTCTTTTCCGACTTTACACGACGCTCACGCAACGCTCACGCTAGTGACACCCTTATTTAGAGCTTGACGTCGCGCCCAAGCGAGTGAGCACATTTCGCCTACGGCTTAGGCCGCCCACCTAGTGTGGCTGCTCGGTGTCTGCAGGCAGCGAGGGGCTGCAAGCTTCCCGTATTCGCGCCTATGTCACCTCTGCTTGCTTGTCAGAGACAGAGTATCGCAAAACATACAACTCACTCCATGAATTGATTGCTACGGCATCTGTCATCAGCAGTCACAACTAGCAACACCAGTAGCAGCCGACTGCACGTAAAGAATTGGAATGTGCAGTGGGATTTTTGTGAATTCGGCGCAAGGCTGATCTTTCCGACATAGGTTTGAGAATCCTATGGGAACACGTGTACTGTTTCTAAATGAAGTGTAGTGGTGGGAGGAGGGTACTTCCTGCGCATTACAGCACGCTTGCCAATTGTGGCTGCTAATCGTTCGCTCGTATCTGCCTTGACACATTTTCTGGCTGTGAATTATTCCACTTGCATGGCAGTGTGCGCATGTTGGTGTGTTAAAAATTCTGGAGGCGCTGGGTATCGATCCCAGTACCTCTCGCATGCTAAGCGAGCGCTCTACCATCTGAGCTACGGCCCCTGCTGACCAACTGCGCTACATACAGCCATATCAATTGCACAGACCCTTGCACTCCAATTATTCCGCAGACAAACACTACTCTCAATGTGTCTGTGAGGGTGTCTTTCAGGTTTCCTGCATTCTGTATCGAATCGTAGTTGGCCAAAATCAAAGTGGCACGCACGACGTCGAAAATAGCGTTCGGCCAACGCTCTGAGGTAGACGAAAGTGTTGTTCACTCTCTAGACTTCACTGAGGTTAGGCCGTTTTACCTAAGGCAGATTTGCACTCGATGACACCTCGACAACAGCCGGTCCTCACATTTACGTCTTGCTCTCCTTACGTCAGTATACGAGTCTGTGACGCTGGCTTTGCAACATCTTGCGTGCCTTTAGGCTCGCCGCGACCAACACTTACCACGCACTGACCACAAAACATGGAGGCGCCGGGGCTTCAACCCGGGACCGTTCACATGCAAAGCGAACGCTCTACCAACTGAGCTACGCCGCCAAGCACAACCATGCTGCGCTCTTCTCCATTCTTTACTACTCTTATGTGCACGGACGCGATGGTTGGTTGGTTTGCAGGGCTGAAGGGAACAGAGTACAAAGGCGCGGACGCGTTCATATACACAAGAGTTCCAAGTAGTTTCGATGCTCTGGTATTACGACTGCAAATTCCGTCCGTTTTTAACGTCTTAAATTGAAGGGGCAGTCACAAGCTGCTCTGTTTTCAAGCCATGTCGACAATCACACAGCACCTGAGGTAACAAGCACATCTGAAGCCCCATTGTGCACTCGACTGTTCATGCCAACTCACTGCCTCGCACTTTACTACTGTGTACCACTCTTGTCGTCCAACTGCAAAAGACTGGGCCACAACAAGTTTCCGCGTCTCCATTGCACTGCGCAAACTACGAAACGCTCCCCAAACATGGCACTCACCCATGCAGACGTCTTTTCCGACTTTACACGACGCTCACGCAATGCTCACGCTAGTGACACCCTTATTTAGAGCTTGACGTCGCGCCCAAGCGAGTGAGCACATTTCGCCTACGGCTTAGGCCGCCCACCTAGTGTGGCTGCTCGGTGTCTGCAGGCAGCGAGGGGCTGCAAGCTTCCCGTATTCGCGCCTATGTCACCTCTGCTTGCTTGTCAGAGACAGAGTATCGCAAAACATACAACTCACTCCATGAATTGATTGCTACGGCATCTGTCATCAGCAGTCACAACTAGCAACACCAGTAGCAGCCGACTGCACGTAAAGAATTGGAATGTGCAGTGGGATTTTTGTGAATTCGGCGCAAGGCTGATCTTTCCGACATAGGTTTGAGAATCCTATGGGAACACGTGTACTGTTTCTAAATTAAGTGTAGTGGTGGGAGGAGGGTACTTCCTGCGCATTACAGCACGCTTGCCAATTGTGGCTGCTAATCGTTCGCTCGTATCTGCCTTGACACATTTTCTGGCTGTGAATTATTCCACTTGCATGGCAGTGTGCGCATGTTGGTGTGTTAAAAATTCTGGAGGCGCTGGGTATCGATCCCAGTACCTCTCGCATGCTAAGCGAGCGCTCTACCATCTGAGCTACGGCCCCTGCTGACCAACTGCGCTACATACAGCCATATCAATTGCACAGACCCTTGCACTCCAATTATTCCGCAGACAAACACTACTCTCAATGTGTCTGTGAGGGTGTCTTTCAGGTTTCCTGCATTCTGTATCGAATCGTAGTTGGCCAAAATCAAAGTGGCACGCACGACGTCGAAAATAGCGTTCGGCCAACGCTCTGAGGTAGACGAAAGTGTTGTTCACTCTCTAGACTTCACTGAGGTTAGGCCGTTTTACCTAAGGCAGATTTGCACTCGATGACACCTCGACAACAGCCGGTCCTCACATTTACGTCTTGCTCTCCTTACGTCAGTATACGAGTCTGTGACGCTGGCTTTGCAACATCTTGCGTGCCTTTAGGCTCGCCGCGACCAACACTTACCACGCACTGACCACAAAACATGGAGGCGCCGGGGCTTCAACCCGGGACCGTTCACATGCAAAGCGAACGCTCTACCAACTGAGCTACGCCGCCAAGCACAACCATGCTGCGCTCTTCTCCATTCTTTACTACTCTTATGTGCACGGACGCGATGGTTGGTTGGTTTGCAGGGCTGAAGGGAACAGAGTACAAAGGCGCGGACGCGTTCATATACACAAGAGTTCCAAGTAGTTTCGATGCTCTGGTATTACGACTGCAAATTCCGTCCGTTTTTAACGTCTTAAATTGAAGGGGCAGTCACAAGCTGCTCTGTTTTCAAGCCATGTCGACAATCACACAGCACCTGAGGTAACAAGCACATCTGAAGCCCCATTGTGCACTCGACTGTTCATGCCAACTCACTGCCTCGCACTTTACTACTGTGTACCACTCTTGTCGTCCAACTGCAAAAGACTGGGCCACAACAAGTTTCCGCGTCTCCATTGCACTGCGCAAACTACGAAACGCTCCCCAAACATGGCACTCACCCATGCAGACGTCTTTTCCGACTTTACACGACGCTCACGCAACGCTCACGCTAGTGACACCCTTATTTAGAGCTTGACGTCGCGCCCAAGCGAGTGAGCACATTTCGCCTACGGCTTAGGCCGCCCACCTAGTGTGGCTGCTCGGTGTCTGCAGGCAGCGAGGGGCTGCAAGCTTCCCGTATTCGCGCCTATGTCACCTCTGCTTGCTTGTCAGAGACAGAGTATCGCAAAACATACAACTCACTCCATGAATTGATTGCTACGGCATCTGTCATCAGCAGTCACAACTAGCAACACCAGTAGCAGCCGACTGCACGTAAAGAATTGGAATGTGCAGTGGGATTTTTGTGAATTCGGCGCAAGGCTGATCTTTCCGACATAGGTTTGAGAATCCTATGGGAACACGTGTACTGTTTCTAAATTAAGTGTAGTGGTGGGAGGAGGGTACTTCCTGCGCATTACAGCACGCTTGCCAATTGTGGCTGCTAATCGTTCGCTCGTATCTGCCTTGACACATTTTCTGGCTGTGAATTATTCCACTTGCATGGCAGTGTGCGCATGTTGGTGTGTTAAAAATTCTGGAGGCGCTGGGTATCGATCCCAGTACCTCTCGCATGCTAAGCGAGCGCTCTACCATCTGAGCTACGGCCCCTGCTGACCAACTGCGCTACATACAGCCATATCAATTGCACAGACCCTTGCACTCCAATTATTCCGCAGACAAACACTACTCTCAATGTGTCTGTGAGGGTGTCTTTCAGGTTTCCTGCATTCTGTATCGAATCGTAGTTGGCCAAAATCAAAGTGGCACGCACGACGTCGAAAATAGCGTTCGGCCAACGCTCTGAGGTAGACGAAAGTGTTGTTCACTCTCTAGACTTCACTGAGGTTAGGCCGTTTTACCTAAGGCAGATTTGCACTCGATGACACCTCGACAACAGCCGGTCCTCACATTTACGTCTTGCTCTCCTTACGTCAGTATACGAGTCTGTGACGCTGGCTTTGCAACATCTTGCGTGCCTTTAGGCTCGCCGCGACCAACACTTACCACGCACTGACCACAAAACATGGAGGCGCCGGGGCTTCAACCCGGGACCGTTCACATGCAAAGCGAACGCTCTACCAACTGAGCTACGCCGCCAAGCACAACCATGCTGCGCTCTTCTCCATTCTTTACTACTCTTATGTGCACGGACGCGATGGTTGGTTGGTTTGCAGGGCTGAAGGGAACAGAGTACAAAGGCGCGGACGCGTTCATATACACAAGAGTTCCAAGTAGTTTCGATGCTCTGGTATTACGACTGCAAATTCCGTCCGTTTTTAACGTCTTAAATTGAAGGGGCAGTCACAAGCTGCTCTGTTTTCAAGCCATGTCGACAATCACACAGCACCTGAGGTAACAAGCACATCTGAAGCCCCATTGTGCACTCGACTGTTCATGCCAACTCACTGCCTCGCACTTTACTACTGTGTACCACTCTTGTCGTCCAACTGCAAAAGACTGGGCCACAACAAGTTTCCGCGTCTCCATTGCACTGCGCAAACTACGAAACGCTCCCCAAACATGGCACTCACCCATGCAGACGTCTTTTCCGACTTTACACGACGCTCACGCAACGCTCACGCTAGTGACACCCTTATTTAGAGCTTGACGTCGCGCCCAAGCGAGTGAGCACATTTCGCCTACGGCTTAGGCCGCCCACCTAGTGTGGCTGCTCGGTGTCTGCAGGCAGCGAGGGGCTGCAAGCTTCCCGTATTCGCGCCTATGTCACCTCTGCTTGCTTGTCAGAGACAGAGTATCGCAAAACATACAACTCACTCCATGAATTGATTGCTACGGCATCTGTCATCAGCAGTCACAACTAGCAACACCAGTAGCAGCCGACTGCACGTAAAGAATTGGAATGTGCAGTGGGATTTTTGTGAATTCGGCGCAAGGCTGATCTTTCCGACATAGGTTTGAGAATCCTATGGGAACACGTGTACTGTTTCTAAATGAAGTGTAGTGGTGGGAGGAGGGTACTTCCTGCGCATTACAGCACGCTTGCCAATTGTGGCTGCTAATCGTTCGCTCGTATCTGCCTTGACACATTTTCTGGCTGTGAATTATTCCACTTGCATGGCAGTGTGCGCATGTTGGTGTGTTAAAAATTCTGGAGGCGCTGGGTATCGATCCCAGTACCTCTCGCATGCTAAGCGAGCGCTCTACCATCTGAGCTACGGCCCCTGCTGACCAACTGCGCTACATACAGCCATATCAATTGCACAGACCCTTGCACTCCAATTATTCCGCAGACAAACACTACTCTCAATGTGTCTGTGAGGGTGTCTTTCAGGTTTCCTGCATTCTGTATCGAATCGTAGTTGGCCAAAATCAAAGTGGCACGCACGACGTCGAAAATAGCGTTCGGCCAACGCTCTGAGGTAGACGAAAGTGTTGTTCACTCTCTAGACTTCACTGAGGTTAGGCCGTTTTACCTAAGGCAGATTTGCACTCGATGACACCTCGACAACAGCCGGTCCTCACATTTACGTCTTGCTCTCCTTACGTCAGTATACGAGTCTGTGACGCTGGCTTTGCAACATCTTGCGTGCCTTTAGGCTCGCCGCGACCAACACTTACCACGCACTGACCACAAAACATGGAGGCGCCGGGGCTTCAACCCGGGACCGTTCACATGCAAAGCGAACGCTCTACCAACTGAGCTACGCCGCCAAGCACAACCATGCTGCGCTCTTCTCCATTCTTTACTACTCTTATGTGCACGGACGCGATGGTTGGTTGGTTTGCAGGGCTGAAGGGAACAGAGTACAAAGGCGCGGACGCGTTCATATACACAAGAGTTCCAAGTAGTTTCGATGCTCTGGTATTACGACTGCAAATTCCGTCCGTTTTTAACGTCTTAAATTGAAGGGGCAGTCACAAGCTGCTCTGTTTTCAAGCCATGTCGACAATCACACAGCACCTGAGGTAACAAGCACATCTGAAGCCCCATTGTGCACTCGACTGTTCATGCCAACTCACTGCCTCGCACTTTACTACTGTGTACCACTCTTGTCGTCCAACTGCAAAAGACTGGGCCACAACAAGTTTCCGCGTCTCCATTGCACTGCGCAAACTACGAAACGCTCCCCAAACATGGCACTCACCCATGCAGACGACTTTTCCGACTTTACACGACGCTCACGCAACGCTCACGCTAGTGACACCCTTATTTAGAGCTTGACGTCGCGCCCAAGCGAGTGAGCACATTTCGCCTACGGCTTAGGCCGCCCACCTAGTGTGGCTGCTCGGTGTCTGCAGGCAGCGAGGGGCTGCAAGCTTCCCGTATTCGCGCCTATGTCACCTCTGCTTGCTTGTCAGAGACAGAGTATCGCAAAACATACAACTCACTCCATGAATTGATTGCTACGGCATCTGTCATCAGCAGTCACAACTAGCAACACCAGTAGCAGCCGACTGCACGTAAAGAATTGGAATGTGCAGTGGGATTTTTGTGAATTCGGCGCAAGGCTGATCTTTCCGACATAGGTTTGAGAATCCTATGGGAACACGTGTACTGTTTCTAAATTAAGTGTAGTGGTGGGAGGAGGGTACTTCCTGCGCATTACAGCACGCTTGCCAATTGTGGCTGCTAATCGTTCGCTCGTATCTGCCTTGACACATTTTCTGGCTGTGAATTATTCCACTTGCATGGCAGTGTGCGCATGTTGGTGTGTTAAAAATTCTGGAGGCGCTGGGTATCGATCCCAGTACCTCTCGCATGCTAAGCGAGCGCTCTACCATCTGAGCTACGCCCCCTGCTGACCAACTGCGCTACATACAGCCATATCAATTGCACAGACCCTTGCACTCCAATTATTCCGCAGACAAACACTACTCTCAATGTGTCTGTGAGGGTGTCTTTCAGGTTTCCTGCATTCTGTATCGAATCGTAGTTGGCCAGAATCAAAGTGGCACGCACGACGTCGAAAATAGCGTTCGGCCAACGCTCTGAGGTAGACGAAAGTGTTGTTCACTCTCTAGACTTCACTGAGGTTAGGCCGTTTTACCCAAGGCAGATTTGCACTCGATGACACCTCGACAACAGCCGGTCCTCACATTTACGTCTTGCTCTCCTTACGTCAGTATACTAGTCAGTGACGCTGGCTTTGCAACATCTTGCGTGCCTTTAGGCTCGCCGCGACCAACACTTACCACGCACTGACCACAAAACATGGAGGCGCCGGGGCTTGAACCCGGGACCTTTCACATGCAAAGCGAACGCTCTACCAACTGAGCTACGCCCCCAAGCACAACCAAGCTGCGCTGTTCTCCATTCTTTACTACTCTTATGTGCACGGACACGATGGTTGGTTGGTTTGCAGGGCTGAAGGGAACAGAGTACAAAGGCGCGGACGCGTTCATATACACAAGAGTTCCAAGTAGTTTCGATGCTCTGGTATTACGACTGCAAATTCCGTCCGTTTTTAACGTCTTAAATTGAAGGGGCAGTCACAAGCTGCTCTGTTTTCAAGCCATGTCGACAATCACACAGCACCTGAGGTAACAAGCACATCTGAAGCCCCATTGTGCACTCGACTGTTCATGCCAACTCACTGCCTCGCACTTTACTACTGTGTACCACTCTTGTCGTCCAACTGCAAAAGACTGGGCCACAACAAGTTTCCGCGTCTCCATTGCACTGCGCAAACTACGAAACGCTCCCCAAACATGGCACTCACCCATGCAGACGTCTTTTCCGACTTTACACGACGCTCACGCAACGCTCACGCTAGTGACACCCTTATTTAGAGCTTGACGTCGCGCCCAAGCGAGTGAGCACATTTCGCCTACGGCTTAGGCCGCCCACCTAGTGTGGCTGCTCGGTGTCTGCAGGCAGCGAGGGGCTGCAAGCTTCCCGTATTCGCGCCTATGTCACCTCTGCTTGCTTGTCAGAGACAGAGTATCGCAAAACATACAACTCACTCCATGAATTGATTGCTACGGCATCTGTCATCAGCAGTCACAACTAGCAACACCAGTAGCAGCCGACTGCACGTAAAGAATTGGAATGTGCAGTGGGATTTTTGTGAATTCGGCGCAAGGCTGATCTTTCCGACATAGGTTTGAGAATCCTATGGGAACACGTGTACTGTTTCTAAATTAAGTGTAGTGGTGGGAGGAGGGTACTTCCTGCGCATTACAGCACGCTTGCCAATTGTGGCTGCTAATCGTTCGCTCGTATCTGCCTTGACACATTTTCTGGCTGTGAATTATTCCACTTGCATGGCAGTGTGCGCATGTTGGTGTGTTAAAAATTCTGGAGGCGCTGGGTATCGATCCCAGTACCTCTCGCATGCTAAGCGAGCGCTCTACCATCTGAGCTACGGCCCCTGCTGACCAACTGCGCTACATACAGCCATATCAATTGCACAGACCCTTGCACTCCAATTATTCCGCAGACAAACACTACTCTCAATGTGTCTGTGAGGGTGTCTTTCAGGTTTCCTGCATTCTGTATCGAATCGTAGTTGGCCAAAATCAAAGTGGCACGCACGACGTCGAAAATAGCGTTCGGCCAACGCTCTGAGGTAGACGAAAGTGTTGTTCACTCTCTAGACTTCACTGAGGTTAGGCCGTTTTACCTAAGGCAGATTTGCACTCGATGACACCTCGACAACAGCCGGTCCTCACATTTACGTCTTGCTCTCCTTACGTCAGTATACGAGTCTGTGACGCTGGCTTTGCAACATCTTGCGTGCCTTTAGGCTCGCCGCGACCAACACTTACCACGCACTGACCACAAAACATGGAGGCGCCGGGGCTTCAACCCGGGACCGTTCACATGCAAAGCGAACGCTCTACCAACTGAGCTACGCCGCCAAGCACAACCATGCTGCGCTCTTCTCCATTCTTTACTACTCTTATGTGCACGGACGCGATGGTTGGTTGGTTTGCAGGGCTGAAGGGAACAGAGTACAAAGGCGCGGACGCGTTCATATACACAAGAGTTCCAAGTAGTTTCGATGCTCTGGTATTACGACTGCAAATTCCGTCCGTTTTTAACGTCTTAAATTGAAGGGGCAGTCACAAGCTGCTCTGTTTTCAAGCCATGTCGACAATCACACAGCACCTGAGGTAACAAGCACATCTGAAGCCCCATTGTGCACTCGACTGTTCATGCCAACTCACTGCCTCGCACTTTACTACTGTGTACCACTCTTGTCGTCCAACTGCAAAAGACTGGGCCACAACAAGTTTCCGCGTCTCCATTGCACTGCGCAAACTACGAAACGCTCCCCAAACATGGCACTCACCCATGCAGACGTCTTTTCCGACTTTACACGACGCTCACGCAACGCTCACGCTAGTGACACCCTTATTTAGAGCTTGACGTCGCGCCCAAGCGAGTGAGCACATTTCGCCTACGGCTTAGGCCGCCCACCTAGTGTGGCTGCTCGGTGTCTGCAGGCAGCGAGGGGCTGCAAGCTTCCCGTATTCGCGCCTATGTCACCTCTGCTTGCTTGTCAGAGACAGAGTATCGCAAAACATACAACTCACTCCATGAATTGATTGCTACGGCATCTGTCATCAGCAGTCACAACTAGCAACACCAGTAGCAGCCGACTGCACGTAAAGAATTGGAATGTGCAGTGGGATTTTTGTGAATTCGGCGCAAGGCTGATCTTTCCGACATAGGTTTGAGAATCCTATGGGAACACGTGTACTGTTTCTAAATTAAGTGTAGTGGTGGGAGGAGGGTACTTCCTGCGCATTACAGCACGCTTGCCAATTGTGGCTGCTAATCGTTCGCTCGTATCTGCCTTGACACATTTTCTGGCTGTGAATTATTCCACTTGCATGGCAGTGTGCGCATGTTGGTGTGTTAAAAATTCTGGAGGCGCTGGGTATCGATCCCAGTACCTCTCGCATGCTAAGCGAGCGCTCTACCATCTGAGCTACGGCCCCTGCTGACCAACTGCGCTACATACAGCCATATCAATTGCACAGACCCTTGCACTCCAATTATTCCGCAGACAAACACTACTCTCAATGTGTCTGTGAGGGTGTCTTTCAGGTTTCCTGC
Organism: Schistocerca serialis cubense; assembly: GCF_023864345.2. Lineage (NCBI taxonomy): Eukaryota > Metazoa > Arthropoda > Insecta > Orthoptera > Acrididae > Schistocerca > Schistocerca serialis. The sequence goes on along the minus strand of NW_026048224.1, from coordinate 10,628 downwards.
ATTCTGTATCGAATCGTAGTTGGCCAAAATCAAAGTGGCACGCACGACGTCGAAAATAGCGTTCGGCCAACGCTCTGAGGTAGACGAAAGTGTTGTTCACTCTCTAGACTTCACTGAGGTTAGGCCGTTTTACCTAAGGCAGATTTGCACTCGATGACACCTCGACAACAGCCGGTCCTCACATTTACGTCTTGCTCTCCTTACGTCAGTATACGAGTCTGTGACGCTGGCTTTGCAACATCTTGCGTGCCTTTAGGCTCGCCGCGACCAACACTTACCACGCACTGACCACAAAACATGGAGGCGCCGGGGCTTCAACCCGGGACCGTTCACATGCAAAGCGAACGCTCTACCAACTGAGCTACGCCGCCAAGCACAACCATGCTGCGCTCTTCTCCATTCTTTACTACTCTTATGTGCACGGACGCGATGGTTGGTTGGTTTGCAGGGCTGAAGGGAACAGAGTACAAAGGCGCGGACGCGTTCATATACACAAGAGTTCCAAGTAGTTTCGATGCTCTGGTATTACGACTGCAAATTCCGTCCGTTTTTAACGTCTTAAATTGAAGGGGCAGTCACAAGCTGCTCTGTTTTCAAGCCATGTCGACAATCACACAGCACCTGAGGTAACAAGCACATCTGAAGCCCCATTGTGCACTCGACTGTTCATGCCAACTCACTGCCTCGCACTTTACTACTGTGTACCACTCTTGTCGTCCAACTGCAAAAGACTGGGCCACAACAAGTTTCCGCGTCTCCATTGCACTGCGCAAACTACGAAACGCTCCCCAAACATGGCACTCACCCATGCAGACGACTTTTCCGACTTTACACGACGCTCACGCAACGCTCACGCTAGTGACACCCTTATTTAGAGCTTGACGTCGCGCCCAAGCGAGTGAGCACATTTCGCCTACGGCTTAGGCCGCCCACCTAGTGTGGCTGCTCGGTGTCTGCAGGCAGCGAGGGGCTGCAAGCTTCCCGTATTCGCGCCTATGTCACCTCTGCTTGCTTGTCAGAGACAGAGTATCGCAAAACATACAACTCACTCCATGAATTGATTGCTACGGCATCTGTCATCAGCAGTCACAACTAGCAACACCAGTAGCAGCCGACTGCACGTAAAGAATTGGAATGTGCAGTGGGATTTTTGTGAATTCGGCGCAAGGCTGATCTTTCCGACATAGGTTTGAGAATCCTATGGGAACACGTGTACTGTTTCTAAATTAAGTGTAGTGGTGGGAGGAGGGTACTTCCTGCGCATTACAGCACGCTTGCCAATTGTGGCTGCTAATCGTTCGCTCGTATCTGCCTTGACACATTTTCTGGCTGTGAATTATTCCACTTGCATGGCAGTGTGCGCATGTTGGTGTGTTAAAAATTCTGGAGGCGCTGGGTATCGATCCCAGTACCTCTCGCATGCTAAGCGAGCGCTCTACCATCTGAGCTACGCCCCCTGCTGACCAACTGCGCTACATACAGCCATATCAATTGCACAGACCCTTGCACTCCAATTATTCCGCAGACAAACACTACTCTCAATGTGTCTGTGAGGGTGTCTTTCAGGTTTCCTGCATTCTGTATCGAATCGTAGTTGGCCAGAATCAAAGTGGCACGCACGACGTCGAAAATAGCGTTCGGCCAACGCTCTGAGGTAGACGAAAGTGTTGTTCACTCTCTAGACTTCACTGAGGTTAGGCCGTTTTACCCAAGGCAGATTTGCACTCGATGACACCTCGACAACAGCCGGTCCTCACATTTACGTCTTGCTCTCCTTACGTCAGTATACTAGTCTGTGACGCTGGCTTTGCAACATCTTGCGTGCCTTTAGGCTCGCCGCGACCAACACTTACCACGCACTGACCACAAAACATGGAGGCGCCGGGGCTTGAACCCGGGACCTTTCACATGCAAAGCGAACGCTCTACCAACTGAGCTACGCCCCCAAGCACAACCAAGCTGCGCTGTTCTCCATTCTTTACTACTCTTATGTGCACGGACACGATGGTTGGTTGGTTTGCAGGGCTGAAGGGAACAGAGTACAAAGGCGCGGACGCGTTCATATACACAAGAGTTCCAAGTAGTTTCGATGCTCTGGTATTACGACTGCAAATTCCGTCCGTTTTTAACGTCTTAAATTGAAGGGGCAGTCACAAGCTGCTCTGTTTTCAAGCCATGTCGACAATCACACAGCACCTGAGGTAACAAGCACATCTGAAGCCCCATTGTGCACTCGACTGTTCATGCCAACTCACTGCCTCGCACTTTACTACTGTGTACCACTCTTGTCGTCCAACTGCAAAAGACTGGGCCACAACAAGTTTCCGCGTCTCCATTGCACTGCGCAAACTACGAAACGCTCCCCAAACATGGCACTCACCCATGCAGACGTCTTTTCCGACTTTACACGACGCTCACGCAACGCTCACGCTAGTGACACCCTTATTTAGAGCTTGACGTCGCGCCCAAGCGAGTGAGCACATTTCGCCTACGGCTTAGGCCGCCCACCTAGTGTGGCTGCTCGGTGTCTGCAGGCAGCGAGGGGCTGCAAGCTTCCCGTATTCGCGCCTATGTCACCTCTGCTTGCTTGTCAGAGACAGAGTATCGCAAAACATACAACTCACTCCATGAATTGATTGCTACGGCATCTGTCATCAGCAGTCACAACTAGCAACACCAGTAGCAGCCGACTGCACGTAAAGAATTGGAATGTGCAGTGGGATTTTTGTGAATTCGGCGCAAGGCTGATCTTTCCGACATAGGTTTGAGAATCCTATGGGAACACGTGTACTGTTTCTAAATTAAGTGTAGTGGTGGGAGGAGGGTACTTCCTGCGCATTACAGCACGCTTGCCAATTGTGGCTGCTAATCGTTCGCTCGTATCTGCCTTGACACATTTTCTGGCTGTGAATTATTCCACTTGCATGGCAGTGTGCGCATGTTGGTGTGTTAAAAATTCTGGAGGCGCTGGGTATCGATCCCAGTACCTCTCGCATGCTAAGCGAGCGCTCTACCATCTGAGCTACGCCCCCTGCTGACCAACTGCGCTACATACAGCCATATCAATTGCACAGACCCTTGCACTCCAATTATTCCGCAGACAAACACTACTCTCAATGTGTCTGTGAGGGTGTCTTTCAGGTTTCCTGCATTCTGTATCGAATCGTAGTTGGCCAGAATCAAAGTGGCACGCACGACGTCGAAAATAGCGTTCGGCCAACGCTCTGAGGTAGACGAAAGTGTTGTTCACTCTCTAGACTTCACTGAGGTTAGGCCGTTTTACCCAAGGCAGATTTGCACTCGATGACACCTCGACAACAGCCGGTCCTCACATTTACGTCTTGCTCTCCTTACGTCAGTATACTAGTCTGTGACGCTGGCTTTGCAACATCTTGCGTGCCTTTAGGCTCGCCGCGACCAACACTTACCACGCACTGACCACAAAACATGGAGGCGCCGGGGCTTGAACCCGGGACCTTTCACATGCAAAGCGAACGCTCTACCAACTGAGCTACGCCCCCAAGCACAACCAAGCTGCGCTGTTCTCCATTCTTTACTACTCTTATGTGCACGGACACGATGGTTGGTTGGTTTGCAGGGCTGAAGGGAACAGAGTACAAAGGCGCGGACGCGTTCATATACACAAGAGTTCCAAGTAGTTTCGATGCTCTGGTATTACGACTGCAAATTCCGTCCGTTTTTAACGTCTTAAATTGAAGGGGCAGTCACAAGCTGCTCTGTTTTCAAGCCATGTCGACAATCACACAGCACCTGAGGTAACAAGCACATCTGAAGCCCCATTGTGCACTCGACTGTTCATGCCAACTCACTGCCTCGCACTTTACTACTGTGTACCACTCTTGTCGTCCAACTGCAAAAGACTGGGCCACAACAAGTTTCCGCGTCTCCATTGCACTGCGCAAACTACGAAACGCTCCCCAAACATGGCACTCACCCATGCAGACGTCTTTTCCGACTTTACACGACGCTCACGCAACGCTCACGCTAGTGACACCCTTATTTAGAGCTTGACGTCGCGCCCAAGCGAGTGAGCACATTTCGCCTACGGCTTAGGCCGCCCACCTAGTGTGGCTGCTCGGTGTCTGCAGGCAGCGAGGGGCTGCAAGCTTCCCGTATTCGCGCCTATGTCACCTCTGCTTGCTTGTCAGAGACAGAGTATCGCAAAACATACAACTCACTCCATGAATTGATTGCTACGGCATCTGTCATCAGCAGTCACAACTAGCAACACCAGTAGCAGCCGACTGCACGTAAAGAATTGGAATGTGCAGTGGGATTTTTGTGAATTCGGCGCAAGGCTGATCTTTCCGACATAGGTTTGAGAATCCTATGGGAACACGTGTACTGTTTCTAAATTAAGTGTAGTGGTGGGAGGAGGGTACTTCCTGCGCATTACAGCACGCTTGCCAATTGTGGCTGCTAATCGTTCGCTCGTATCTGCCTTGACACATTTTCTGGCTGTGAATTATTCCACTTGCATGGCAGTGTGCGCATGTTGGTGTGTTAAAAATTCTGGAGGCGCTGGGTATCGATCCCAGTACCTCTCGCATGCTAAGCGAGCGCTCTACCATCTGAGCTACGGCCCCTGCTGACCAACTGCGCTACATACAGCCATATCAATTGCACAGACCCTTGCACTCCAATTATTCCGCAGACAAACACTACTCTCAATGTGTCTGTGAGGGTGTCTTTCAGGTTTCCTGCATTCTGTATCGAATCGTAGTTGGCCAAAATCAAAGTGGCACGCACGACGTCGAAAATAGCGTTCGGCCAACGCTCTGAGGTAGACGAAAGTGTTGTTCACTCTCTAGACTTCACTGAGGTTAGGCCGTTTTACCCAAGGCAGATTTGCACTCGATGACACCTCGACAACAGCCGGTCCTCACATTTACGTCTTGCTCTCCTTACGTCAGTATACTAGTCTGTGACGCTGGCTTTGCAACATCTTGCGTGCCTTTAGGCTCGCCGCGACCAACACTTACCACGCACTGACCACAAAACATGGAGGCGCCGGGGCTTGAACCCGGGACCTTTCACATGCAAAGCGAACGCTCTACCAACTGAGCTACGCCCCCAAGCACAACCAAGCTGCGCTGTTCTCCATTCTTTACTACTCTTATGTGCACGGACACGATGGTTGGTTGGTTTGCAGGGCTGAAGGGAACAGAGTACAAAGGCGCGGACGCGTTCATATACACAAGAGTTCCAAGTAGTTTCGATGCTCTGGTATTACGACTGCAAATTCCGTCCGTTTTTAACGTCTTAAATTGAAGGGGCAGTCACAAGCTGCTCTGTTTTCAAGCCATGTCGACAATCACACAGCACCTGAGGTAACAAGCACATCTGAAGCCCCATTGTGCACTCGACTGTTCATGCCAACTCACTGCCTCGCACTTTACTACTGTGTACCACTCTTGTCGTCCAACTGCAAAAGACTGGGCCACAACAAGTTTCCGCGTCTCCATTGCACTGCGCAAACTACGAAACGCTCCCCAAACATGGCACTCACCCATGCAGACGTCTTTTCCGACTTTACACGACGCTCACGCAACGCTCACGCTAGTGACACCCTTATTTAGAGCTTGACGTCGCGCCCAAGCGAGTGAGCACATTTCGCCTACGGCTTAGGCCGCCCACCTAGTGTGGCTGCTCGGTGTCTGCAGGCAGCGAGGGGCTGCAAGCTTCCCGTATTCGCGCCTATGTCACCTCTGCTTGCTTGTCAGAGACAGAGTATCGCAAAACATACAACTCACTCCATGAATTGATTGCTACGGCATCTGTCATCAGCAGTCACAACTAGCAACACCAGTAGCAGCCGACTGCACGTAAAGAATTGGAATGTGCAGTGGGATTTTTGTGAATTCGGCGCAAGGCTGATCTTTCCGACATAGGTTTGAGAATCCTATGGGAACACGTGTACTGTTTCTAAATTAAGTGTAGTGGTGGGAGGAGGGTACTTCCTGCGCATTACAGCACGCTTGCCAATTGTGGCTGCTAATCGTTCGCTCGTATCTGCCTTGACACATTTTCTGGCTGTGAATTATTCCACTTGCATGGCAGTGTGCGCATGTTGGTGTGTTAAAAATTCTGGAGGCGCTGGGTATCGATCCCAGTACCTCTCGCATGCTAAGCGAGCGCTCTACCATCTGAGCTACGCCCCCTGCTGACCAACTGCGCTACATACAGCCATATCAATTGCACAGACCCTTGCACTCCAATTATTCCGCAGACAAACACTACTCTCAATGTGTCTGTGAGGGTGTCTTTCAGGTTTCCTGCATTCTGTATCGAATCGTAGTTGGCCAGAATCAAAGTGGCACGCACGACGTCGAAAATAGCGTTCGGCCAACGCTCTGAGGTAGACGAAAGTGTTGTTCACTCTCTAGACTTCACTGAGGTTAGGCCGTTTTACCCAAGGCAGATTTGCACTCGATGACACCTCGACAACAGCCGGTCCTCACATTTACGTCTTGCTCTCCTTACGTCAGTATACTAGTCTGTGACGCTGGCTTTGCAACATCTTGCGTGCCTTTAGGCTCGCCGCGACCAACACTTACCACGCACTGACCACAAAACATGGAGGCGCCGGGGCTTGAACCCGGGACCTTTCACATGCAAAGCGAACGCTCTACCAACTGAGCTACGCCCCCAAGCACAACCAAGCTGCGCTGTTCTCCATTCTTTACTACTCTTATGTGCACGGACACGATGGTTGGTTGGTTTGCAGGGCTGAAGGGAACAGAGTACAAAGGCGCGGACGCGTTCATATACACAAGAGTTCCAAGTAGTTTCGATGCTCTGGTATTACGACTGCAAATTCCGTCCGTTTTTAACGTCTTAAATTGAAGGGGCAGTCACAAGCTGCTCTGTTTTCAAGCCATGTCGACAATCACACAGCACCTGAGGTAACAAGCACATCTGAAGCCCCATTGTGCACTCGACTGTTCATGCCAACTCACTGCCTCGCACTTTACTACTGTGTACCACTCTTGTCGTCCAACTGCAAAAGACTGGGCCACAACAAGTTTCCGCGTCTCCATTGCACTGCGCAAACTACGAAACGCTCCCCAAACATGGCACTCACCCATGCAGACGTCTTTTCCGACTTTACACGACGCTCACGCAACGCTCACGCTAGTGACACCCTTATTTAGAGCTTGACGTCGCGCCCAAGCGAGTGAGCACATTTCGCCTACGGCTTAGGCCGCCCACCTAGTGTGGCTGCTCGGTGTCTGCAGGCAGCGAGGGGCTGCAAGCTTCCCGTATTCGCGCCTATGTCACCTCTGCTTGCTTGTCAGAGACAGAGTATCGCAAAACATACAACTCACTCCATGAATTGATTGCTACGGCATCTGTCATCAGCAGTCACAACTAGCAACACCAGTAGCAGCCGACTGCACGTAAAGAATTGGAATGTGCAGTGGGATTTTTGTGAATTCGGCGCAAGGCTGATCTTTCCGACATAGGTTTGAGAATCCTATGGGAACACGTGTACTGTTTCTAAATTAAGTGTAGTGGTGGGAGGAGGGTACTTCCTGCGCATTACAGCACGCTTGCCAATTGTGGCTGCTAATCGTTCGCTCGTATCTGCCTTGACACATTTTCTGGCTGTGAATTATTCCACTTGCATGGCAGTGTGCGCATGTTGGTGTGTTAAAAATTCTGGAGGCGCTGGGTATCGATCCCAGTACCTCTCGCATGCTAAGCGAGCGCTCTACCATCTGAGCTACGGCCCCTGCTGACCAACTGCGCTACATACAGCCATATCAATTGCACAGACCCTTGCACTCCAATTATTCCGCAGACAAACACTACTCTCAATGTGTCTGTGAGGGTGTCTTTCAGGTTTCCTGCATTCTGTATCGAATCGTAGTTGGCCAAAATCAAAGTGGCACGCACGACGTCGAAAATAGCGTTCGGCCAACGCTCTGAGGTAGACGAAAGTGTTGTTCACTCTCTAGACTTCACTGAGGTTAGGCCGTTTTACCCAAGGCAGATTTGCACTCGATGACACCTCGACAACAGCCGGTCCTCACATTTACGTCTTGCTCTCCTTACGTCAGTATACTAGTCTGTGACGCTGGCTTTGCAACATCTTGCGTGCCTTTAGGCTCGCCGCGACCAACACTTACCACGCACTGACCACAAAACATGGAGGCGCCGGGGCTTGAACCCGGGACCTTTCACATGCAAAGCGAACGCTCTACCAACTGAGCTACGCCCCCAAGCACAACCAAGCTGCGCTGTTCTCCATTCTTTACTACTCTTATGTGCACGGACACGATGGTTGGTTGGTTTGCAGGGCTGAAGGGAACAGAGTACAAAGGCGCGGACGCGTTCATATACACAAGAGTTCCAAGTAGTTTCGATGCTCTGGTATTACGACTGCAAATTCCGTCCGTTTTTAACGTCTTAAATTGAAGGGGCAGTCACAAGCTGCTCTGTTTTCAAGCCATGTCGACAATCACACAGCACCTGAGGTAACAAGCACATCTGAAGCCCCATTGTGCACTCGACTGTTCATGCCAACTCACTGCCTCGCACTTTACTACTGTGTACCACTCTTGTCGTCCAACTGCAAAAGACTGGGCCACAACAAGTTTCCGCGTCTCCATTGCACTGCGCAAACTACGAAACGCTCCCCAAACATGGCACTCACCCATGCAGACGTCTTTTCCGACTTTACACGACGCTCACGCAACGCTCACGCTAGTGACACCCTTATTTAGAGCTTGACGTCGCGCCCAAGCGAGTGAGCACATTTCGCCTACGGCTTAGGCCGCCCACCTAGTGTGGCTGCTCGGTGTCTGCAGGCAGCGAGGGGCTGCAAGCTTCCCGTATTCGCGCCTATGTCACCTCTGCTTGCTTGTCAGAGACAGAGTATCGCAAAACATACAACTCACTCCATGAATTGATTGCTACGGCATCTGTCATCAGCAGTCACAACTAGCAACACCAGTAGCAGCCGACTGCACGTAAAGAATTGGAATGTGCAGTGGGATTTTTGTGAATTCGGCGCAAGGCTGATCTTTCCGACATAGGTTTGAGAATCCTATGGGAACACGTGTACTGTTTCTAAATTAAGTGTAGTGGTGGGAGGAGGGTACTTCCTGCGCATTACAGCACGCTTGCCAATTGTGGCTGCTAATCGTTCGCTCGTATCTGCCTTGACACATTTTCTGGCTGTGAATTATTCCACTTGCATGGCAGTGTGCGCATGTTGGTGTGTTAAAAATTCTGGAGGCGCTGGGTATCGATCCCAGTACCTCTCGCATGCTAAGCGAGCGCTCTACCATCTGAGCTACGCCCCCTGCTGACCAACTGCGCTACATACAGCCATATCAATTGCACAGACCCTTGCACTCCAATTATTCCGCAGACAAACACTACTCTCAATGTGTCTGTGAGGGTGTCTTTCAGGTTTCCTGCATTCTGTATCGAATCGTAGTTGGCCAGAATCAAAGTGGCACGCACGACGTCGAAAATAGCGTTCGGCCAACGCTCTGAGGTAGACGAAAGTGTTGTTCACTCTCTAGACTTCACTGAGGTTAGGCCGTTTTACCCAAGGCAGATTTGCACTCGATGACACCTCGACAACAGCCGGTCCTCACATTTACGTCTTGCTCTCCTTACGTCAGTATACTAGTCTGTGACGCTGGCTTTGCAACATCTTGCGTGCCTTTAGGCTCGCCGCGACCAACACTTACCACGCACTGACCACAAAACATGGAGGCGCCGGGGCTTGAACCCGGGACCTTTCACATGCAAAGCGAACGCTCTACCAACTGAGCTACGCCCCCAAGCACAACCAAGCTGCGCTGTTCTCCATTCTTTACTACTCTTATGTGCACGGACACGATGGTTGGTTGGTTTGCAGGGCTGAAGGGAACAGAGTACAAAGGCGCGGACGCGTTCATATACACAAGAGTTCCAAGTAGTTTCGATGCTCTGGTATTACGACTGCAAATTCCGTCCGTTTTTAACGTCTTAAATTGAAGGGGCAGTCACAAGCTGCTCTGTTTTCAAGCCATGTCGACAATCACACAGCACCTGAGGTAACAAGCACATCTGAAGCCCCATTGTGCACTCGACTGTTCATGCCAACTCACTGCCTCGCACTTTACTACTGTGTACCACTCTTGTCGTCCAACTGCAAAAGACTGGGCCACAACAAGTTTCCGCGTCTCCATTGCACTGCGCAAACTACGAAACGCTCCCCAAACATGGCACTCACCCATGCAGACGTCTTTTCCGACTTTACACGACGCTCACGCAACGCTCACGCTAGTGACACCCTTATTTAGAGCTTGACGTCGCGCCCAAGCGAGTGAGCACATTTCGCCTACGGCTTAGGCCGCCCACCTAGTGTGGCTGCTCGGTGTCTGCAGGCAGCGAGGGGCTGCAAGCTTCCCGTATTCGCGCCTATGTCACCTCTGCTTGCTTGTCAGAGACAGAGTATCGCAAAACATACAACTCACTCCATGAATTGATTGCTACGGCATCTGTCATCAGCAGTCACAACTAGCAACACCAGTAGCAGCCGACTGCACGTAAAGAATTGGAATGTGCAGTGGGATTTTTGTGAATTCGGCGCAAGGCTGATCTTT